>NW_026129627.1:0-42866 GCF_022985175.1 Labeo rohita | reverse complement strand
CGAGTCACCACCTCCAGCAGCTCCTCATACTGAACAGACTGAGGCGTCTCTTCGACGGCCTCGACATCACCCCCCTCAGAGGATGATAGTCGGACCATCGAGCCCGTCCCCCGGGGGGAAGAAACCGCAGTGCGGGCTTCCGAACCTGCGGAACGGGCGACGGATCTGCCGGGTGAGGCAGGAGATAGGGGGTCACCCGTCTCCATACCCTCCAGCAGATCCAACTGCGAACCCCACGAGTGCAGTAGCCGCTCCGCCTCGGTGGAAGCGGGACCGGACCCGCGAGGAACGCTGGTGAAGGCTCCCTCCTCAAAGAGAGCATTCCGGGAGCGGAGCGTGCACATCGGAAGATGCTCACAATGCGGGCAATCGGCCCTCTCGAGAGCCGATGCCGCATGCTCCGCTCCCAGACAAACCACGCATAGAGCGTGTGTATCCCCGCTCGTGATGTAGCGAGAGCAGGGAGGAACACACGCTCTAAAACATGATTTGTCTAAATGCTTGTACTTTTCAGTTTTTTTAGACATTGTGCTCAAAATAAAAGTGGTGCAAACTAGCAACCGAAAAGGAGCACAAACAGACACAGACACAGAGCGCTGCTGAAAGACAGAAGCTGACACCGGCTTCCGACGCACGTGTATTTATAGCTTCCTGGTTGGTGATGTCACCCGCCTATGACATCTCGCTCTTTCATTGGACTGATTACACATGTGATTCAGAGCGCGGTCACGCTGAAGGCGTTCCCATAGCGTTTTCGGACACGACTCGAGTTCCTGAAGGGGAACTGTAGTAGTCACGAATGGAAACTCGAATGGTAAGTTAACCGGCTAAATGAATGCTAACACACTGCAAGCATGGTTATAGATTAAAAGCGAATGATCAAATTAGTCAGATTAGCTTGATGGATAATATCAGAAATTTGGTGAGAGTTAAACAATAATTATCACTTTAAACAACCCTGGTGAAAAAACCCTGGTAGGCATGTTTTGATGATGGGATGTTAGTTAGGTATGTTTTGGTGCTGGTTTAAGCTGGTCCTTTGCTGGTTTATGCTGGTCCTTGACCAGCAACATGACCAGCATAAACCAGCAAAGGACCAGCAAAAACCAGCAAAGGACCAGCATAAACCAGCTAAGGACCAGCTTAAACCAGCATCAAAACATACCTACCAGCATATGCTGTTTTTTTCACCAGGGAACAGAGAGTGATAGCAAGAGAGATTTCAACAACAACAACAGCAACAACAACAACAACAACAAAACAAAAAACACGAAGTTACAAGAAGCTACAAACACAAGCTACTCTGCAGCACCTAATAAGCTCTGCTTGCCCTGCCCCTTTCTTCTGTGGGGTGACAATCAGTAATTTTTGCAATTCCTCAGTAACATTAATTCTCAGAGACTCAGATGTTGGGAGTAAATAACTGCTATGTTCATTACTACATCCAACAACAGAACACCTCAATTGCTCAATCAGAGACACTCTTGTCCTCCCCTGTACCGGAGTCGAAACAATAATGGTGGTTCTGACTGTTCTCAGCTCTTACACTGCTCATTTAGGGCAGGTCTAAGGTAAGACAGTTATGTCAATCTACTACCGTGAGTGCGGCCTTTGTCGGTGTGATGTCACAGCGACAAGATGCTGAGAATGACTTGATTTGACTTATTTTGACTTATTTTGAATAAATATTAAAAAAAAAATACCACTGGGTTGATTTTTATCATTATAGGGTGGTTGCGTACACACACTGCCAACACACATTTATGTTCAAACAACATGTAAAAGTGAGGTTTGCATCCAATGACCCCTTTAAATTGATCAAAAATGATAAAGACATTTATAATGTTACAAAATAAATATATTCAGATAAATGCTGTTCTTCTGAACTTTCTGTTTATCAAAAACCTGAAAAAAAAAAATAATATCAGCTGTTTTCACCATAATAATAATAATAATAATAATAATAATAATAATAATAATAATTCATTTTTAAGCAGCAAATGAGAACATTAGAATGATTTCTGAAGGATCATGTCTGGAGCAATGATGCTAAAATCAGCTTTGATATCACAGGAATAAATTACATTTTAAAATATATTCAGTTAGAAAACAATTATTTTAATTAGTAAAATATTTCAAAATTGTACTGTTTTTGCTGTACTTTGGATCAAATAAATGCAGGCTTGGTAAAAATCTTGCTGTTCTAAAACTTTTGACTGGGAGTGTACATTTATTCCTTTAAAACAAGTGATACACCAAATATATGTGTTGATATTCCTATGAACAATGTTTGAAATATAGTTATTCTGTGAGAAATCCTTGTGATAGACCACTGAAATGTTTCTACTTTAAAATAATGGTTCAGATTCCTAGTAAGTGATGAGGTAACACCTAATAATTATTGTTTAAACTAAAGTGAACTTAAGTCTAACACATACTGTAAAAGGACATTAGGCTCAGTAGACAATCTCTTGTGGGACCATGCAGGATGACAAACATCCTGGAATATCCTGGAGTGTTGCCACCTCAAGCACCACTTCTTAATAGTAAATGAAAAACATCAGCTAAAGGTGTCATTTCATACGGTCGAAACTGAAAAATAAATACATTGGATGAAAGACAAATATTAACACAATAAGAATGAAAAGGAAAAGATAAAAGCAAAAAAGTGTGCCAAAAGAATTAAACTGGATTAAAACAAACACACAACATGCAATCAAACCTATTTACTTGCAATCAAATCTATTTACAAACAAGGAAATCAAATTCATGATAAGGCTGAATATTTGAAATATTTTTTTTTTATCCCTTTAAAAAGACACTTACTGTAAGCGTCTCTGCATGAATGAGGATGTAAGAAATGTCTGTGTTTTTGTCATGTGCTCACATTGATGGTAAACAAAACCAATGGCATAACATTGTCTACACACATACCAGACTAATAACATGAGTGTCTTCACAGCACTTGAACAGTGTGTCAGAATAAAACTTAGAGAGAGCAAAATTATTAAACATGCACATTATTTCATTAATGCCTATTCATTTCACCTATAGGGTCTGATGTTACATCACATGTAAGAATGCCTATAGCTACCTGCTGAAAAGATATATCTAACTTAATGGACCCCATTTTCATATTCTGGGTTTCTTAGAAGTAGAGGTTGTCAATGAGTTTTCACAGCAGTGTGCCAGGGCAACCCGGGTTGGCCAGGGGAAGTACAGACCTTAGATTGTGGCCTCCTAGCCTCGTAGCCTTTCACTCATAGCTGAAAGATGCCATAACTGACTCCATAACCTGCCCATAAACAAACAGCACAGAGAATAGAGAACATATTTTAACATCAAATTAAATTAAATTTAGTGTTATAATGAAAAAATCTGTATTTTATGCAAGGGAAATGGTGTTTCCATCATGCAAAACAACACATGACTGACATCTCGACCTTGTATTCTGCATTGTATTTGCATGTAATATAATTTACAGCACAGTAATAACTACCCAGCACTTGGGTAAAAATATTAAAAACAACCAAATAAAATGAACATAGCATTTGGGTTAAAAAATTACCAAGCATTTTTTAGAGTGTATGATAGCATTTTATATACTATACTATATACTATTCTTGTAGTGACTTGTTATGGTGGTCAGAGAAGAGCAAGATGTCAAATTGCAGTCACTTCCTCACAATATGCTAGAAACACTCACTGCAGTGTAGGTTGAAAAAATACATGTAGTGTTACTCTAACACACGCCTACCCTTATAACATTAACCTGAAACTCAACCTTGAAATTTGATTGGGTGATAGGAATGTTGTTCCAGGACCAACAAGGGTGTTTATCCAGGAATCATGTCCTATATGTGCTCTTTGCCTTTGTGTGTCAAATTTACAATATTTTTTGTCATGTTGTTTTTTGTTTTTTTTTTTTTTACAAAAGTAAGTGTCTAAACATCCCTAAAACAAGAGAAGCAATATTGTTTAAGATATTAAGCCTTATGCTGAAAACTGAAAATAGTTATTTATGGTTACCCCTTCTCTAACAATCACTTTCTTAGTTGTTTGTATAGGCCTTTGTCTCTCTGTTGTGTGGCGCCCTCTACTGCATAAAAACCTAAACCAACTCTTTGAGATTTACAGTCCCAAAAATATTTGGACACTTAAGACAAACTTAAAATTGACCAAATTACATGTATATTAATAAGATACAGCAAGAGCACAATGCAATTGTTACTGTAGTCTAACCTATATAAACATTTATAAAGAAAACTGTCAAGACCCAAAAAACAAGCCCAAAAAGACTGTGGCCCATTCCCATTACTTAATGTGGAAACTTGCATTAGGGCTGGTGGTGAAATCAGACTCCTTCTCTTAGATGGTCGACCTCTTCTTCTCTTGTTCCAGATTTTTCTGATTCTGCTGGATCTTTCTCATTTGGACTGATGTGGAAAGTCGCAGCAAGTTGTGCAGGAATATCAAAATCAAGATATGATAATTCAGTTTTAAGGAACTGACCGAGAGTTGGGAGTCAGAGGCAGGGGACTGCAGGAACTCCCTGAGTCAGACTGTTTTGATCATGATCATTACTTCCTCATCCAGCTCCACCAAGATTCCCACAGTTACAGAAGTACAATCAGACACACACACACGTCAAGATTTATTAGACCGATACATAAAAAGCAAAGGACATTAAGCTGTGGTGACTTTATCACTTTAGAAACTGAGCCTGGCACACTTCTCTCTCTGTCTGTCTCTCTTCATTAAAAACTACCCTTGATGAAACTTGCCTTACCCACTAAGTAGCAGAAGTCCACTAAACACTATTTTTGGGATCTGGTTTTCACTTTTTTCATTTACATCAAAGTTTATAAAGTTTAAATTTAAATGCAATGATTAAGGTAGTTTGCTAACTGAACTGCATTTCCAGTTTTCAGTTATTTTGAGCCATCTTGTCGAGTTTCTCTTATTGAAGTCTTGAAAGTGTATGTTCTTTTCCTGTAGGCCTATAACACAAATTTATTTAAAACTTGTTCTCAGAATAAAGGTCTAGAGTCCCTCATATTCTTCCTGCTATTTCAACATTATTGGTATATTTTTAAAAACAACAATAGCACTATCCCCTTCCAATGAATTGGTATTTTCAAAACAAGAATCCGTGCTTCTGTATAAGTAGCAAAGGCTTGGAATTCCTGTAATAGTTTTCATTAGTTGTTGTCATGTGATTCTGCTCCTCCCATCCCAACTACACTCTCTGTTTTTTCCTCACCTGCACAGTTTCTCAGACCTCTGCCATAAGTAAACACCAGAAGATGAGACAGGTAAGGCTAATCTCTTAAAGTAAGCATCTTGATATATATATATATATATATATATATATATCAAGATGCTTCCTAAGTAGAATCTTCAAAATCAAATTACTGAGATGCTTTGTATATTGTGGTATTTCACTTGAGGAAAAGGACTAAATGAAAATGATTACAAATTTAATCTAAACATAACAAAAACAAACAAAAGGTCCTATTAAAGCCAACTGAAGAATCAAGAAGGATGTATTCCAGCTTCACCAGTCTAGTACAGTTCTTTATCAAAGGTGGGTAAAGCATTCAGACTGCTAGTTGTATTACATTTGTTCAGTAATATAGTGCCTGTCACAAAACTATAGGCATAAAACTAACTGGGAAGACTGGTGGGTAAGCAGTGATATTGATAAGAAGAAAGTGACTCAGATGACTTTTGGAATGCAAAAGGTACATAATATAAAAATGTACACAGTATGTTAGAATACAATATACAAAACATAGACTATTATTGGTAATTCAAATATATTTGTAGTCAAAATAGATTAAATTAGCTGATACTTAATCTTGGAAAAAAAAATGTCACATTGAATAGGATTCATTCCATGGAAACCACATTGACTCTACAACATGGAACATTCTTGTTAAATTAGCTTGTTGTTTTCATTTTTAGATTGTTAATTTGTTACATTTTAATTTGAGTGGTCATATTGAAAGAAACAAAATGGCATTAAGGTATCATGGAAGCTAACTGCCATATTGTCACAGGTTACTGACACAGTGTCATGGAAAGTGTGGAAATGAAGACAATGAAAGCTGACAGTAAATAAATAAATAAATAAATAAATAAATAAATAAAAACAGGTGTATTAAACAAGGAGCAAACAGGCACAACAATGTGAACTAGCCACAAAAAAAAAAAAAAAAAAAAAAAAAAAAAAAAAAAACACAGACAACTGAAGGGTACTCTAGAGCAGCTTAAATGCAGGGAACTAATGACAATCACCCATGATAATTAAATGAATAACCATTACAAACTATCACATAGTGGGAAACTACAACAAAGGACAAGGAACTAATGAAAACAAACTAGAAGTCCATGAAAATAGAAACCAAGACAAAATAAAATTGACACTCCATCATACACGGGTTACTGTTAATGTTACTGTTATTTAATGGATGAATCTATATTTTTGAAGCGCTAAATAAAATGGCACATTATACCCTTGCCTCTCCAACATTTAAACTAAAAGCAACACACATTCAGACCATTACAGTTTCAAACCCCAATAAATTAAGATGAAATCTAAATATCTGTTAAAATGTTAATATTTCTAAAATCAACCCATTTGAAAATTTGAATGTCTCAACATGACTAACATCTTCCTTAAAGATGCCAAATATGCAGTTCAAAAGTTCATTTTGAATACCAGCTGAGATGATTTTGAAGTCAGACTAGGAATTGTAAAGTGCATTTTAATGTCTTAAACTGAAGTCTTTCATCTCTTCTACAAAGTTATGATGTTGCAATGTTGTGATACTTTCCACAAGTCATAGTTCCTCTTTTTAGTTACAGACTTTCTTGGTTTGCTACCTAGTTGTGAAATTAGTGGGATGTATGTGTAATCTGTCCATGTTTGGAGAACATTACTGATGCCATTAATCATCTTAAACTCAACACATTTCCAAGAATGGACTGATGGTTTGTCTTCTGAATTCTAAAGATTGTTACTAAAGATTGAAGCTATAATAGATAAGAGTATGTTTTTTTTTAAAGGTAGACATATTTATAATGGGCTGGTTGCACATGGAGGCCATGTTAGATTTCCAGTCTAACAAGTGTATGCATAGACACTTCCAGTTTTACCTGTTGCCAGTGCAGAGAGCCAGAAAAAGACAAAAATGTTCTGTGTAATGCCACTGCAAATACTATTTGAAACTGAATGAAACAGGATTTACTGTTGTGATGCTACCACTGCCTCCCTTTAATTAACCTAATCAAACACACACAACCTAATCAATGGCTTCAGGACTACTTGAAAACTACAGGCAGATGAGTTTTATCAGGGTTGGAGCTAAACTCTGCAGAATCATTGAAGAGAACTGGAACAATAAGAACAGAAAAAAAAAGAGAAGAGATTTCACACCATATGTCTACAAAAGTTCATAATGTTTTATAATTATAAGTTCATAATTATTCTTCATAAAAAATAGTTTCATCTGAATAGTCACCATTATGGTGATTAGTGCAGTATCAAAGAAGGCCAAGAAAAACTGATCAGGGGACGATGGCTAATTATTGATAGTAAAACTATCATGAATTGGCCTGATTCACTGATCTCATCTAAAGCCTAACCACTGATCTTTAGTGTGTTGTTCCATTAAAAGATTTAAAAATTGACATTAACAAGTAGCAAATTAATCTCAACAATAGCGACATCATTTGTTTTGTTTGTTTGTTTGTTTGTTTTTCAAATGTTAATGTTTATTTATTTATTTATTTTTAGCTTTTTTTTTTAGTTTTTAAACATTTAATAAAAACATTTTAAAAATTCAGAGAACATTAGGAAATATTTTTATAATGTAAAAGGGTCATGAACTGCCTTTTTTTTTTTTATTATTTTTGTACTTTTTTCTGAGGTGCACTTATAATGTTATCAACATGATTTCACATCAGAAAACATAATCTAGAAGTTATAGGCGTGGCGGATTGTAAACTCGGAAGTAAACGCCCACTGGCTAACAGTTGTGTATATTGACAACTTACATTCCCCATAGATGGATGCTGCTGTGATTTAGGTTAAAAATGCATAAATACTCAGTACATATAAAATGATCTGTAATAACAGACAAAGCAATAGTGACCGCAGTTACTCACACTTGTGTGGTACGACTTTATTGTCGGATCCAATATTTTGGAACTTGTATTGTATTTAGAACAAAATGTATTTAGAACATATTTTGGTTAGTTGTGATACTGATATCTTACAGTGTTTCATGACGTCACAAGACATTTAAAGATGAGCAGATCCAGATGGCTCAGATAGCAGCATGTCTGTGCAGCTACAGTAAATGTTCTGAGGGTTTCAGAAACAGATGCGAAACAAAGACATTTTTCAGCTCCAACATGACCCAGATCTCATCTGATCACCTCGTTCTGAAGCTGAAAAGACAGTGAGATGTTAATCATAAAAAAAATAATAATAATAAAATAAAAAAGACACATTCAGATACAACAGCAGTGCCTTTATGATTCACTGAGTTTATGTTTTTAGCTTCTGTCAGATCAGTGTTCCTATGTAAGGATACTTATTGTGCAAAGTTTAACTGTTACATTCAGATCTGTTAATAAAGAGCATTAAAATGAGTGCAAATCAACAGAAACAGTGTGTAAGACTGACTAAAATTGATTGATATTCTGAATAAAAACAAATATTTGGCACAAACAGGATGAGAAAGTATGTACTGTGTGTTTACATGTTTGTTTTGATTGTGTTAAGGCAGACGACAGCAAGACGCTGGAGTTTGTTTAGTCTCATAAACAACAAGAGATGTTAAAAAAGAGAGAGAGATGTTCAGATCCTTTTAGATGTTCAGCGTTAAAATTATCTGTAAGATAGGAAAGAAAGAGGGAACAAGCAACGACCCAGCTAACAGGAAACATTCTCACAATTTTCGTGAACATTCCCAGATAGCACACGTACGTCTGCAAGATGTCTGTTAAAGATCACTTGATCTGGAAAGCATCTGCTGTGTACAAATATCTGACAGACATCTGTAAGATGTCAGTTTTACATACATTTTAAATCATAAACATCTTAAAGTCGTCTAATAGACGTCTATTTGACATCTGATTGGAAATGTCCTATAGACGTATTGCAGATGCAAACAGTCCAATAAATACTTCTTGCAGATGCAAATGCAGACATCAAGATGTACCTGTGCTATCAGGGTTCTGACAAGGTTCTCTCAAAGTTATAAAAAAATTTTTTTTCAGTAACAAATAAAACATTTGTTCAAAGTTATCTGTTTTTTATAAGTTTCTGTTTCTCAAAATTATCTGTCATGAAGCATTTATGCCTGAAACATTTAGTTGGATGTTTATGTTGGATGTTCAAATGTTAATATTTGTTTCAGGCGTGAAATTCCCATTATGTTTAAAGAATGCTGAAATGTAATGTTCTCTTAATGCTCACATAACCACCACATAAAACATTTAAAAACTGGACATTTAAATTACGAATTTATCTGAATTAAAACTTTGCAACCAAACATACATGCTGACACTGTAGTATACCTATAAACAAGCAAAGTTTAAAAGGCAATTTCATGACAAGTCTGTCTGTGTTTAATTTCTCTACAGGTCATAATGAGGATGTTCTGGCGATTTGAACAAAACCACAAAACACCCTGTACTTGCTCATTTGCCTGCTTATCTAGTCTGGCAGCCACCCTTTTCTCCTCCCATTAGACTTTGAGTAAATATTACCTATGAGTCTCACAGCAACTAAACAAACTGCCAGGATCAAAACAAGAGAGAGGAACTATGAGGCAGATCAGCTATAAAAAAGAAAACAGGTAATGTCTTGTTGTAAAAAAACTGTTTGTTCATTATTTTTTAAACCATTTGAAATGCCTATTTGTATTTTCAAGCTATAATTCTGTCTTTCGTTTTTCTCTGTAGGTCAGAATGAGGACAGCAGGAACATATCAGGCGTTATTCAGAGAAACGTTCACTTGACGTTCATGAAATGAAACTTCAATTGCATACTCAAGTGAGTCTGAGTATATTTACTCATTAAATTCACTGGTGTTCCTTTCATTATTGGATCAAATGTTACATCAGATGCATGGATGTCTGTAGCAGTCTACATATAGATTTGTATTTATTACTACATATCAAATTTATTTTTTAGTGAAACTAGCTCAGTACTTTTGTGGTCAAACCAATGAAATAGGAAATAAAATTAAGCTTTTATTTTATTGTCTTTTATTGGCTTTTATTGTCACGTCTTTTACTGATTAATGAAAGTCCAGACGTGACAGACAGATGATTTGGAGATACAATAATATCAGAATTATGTTCAGTCTTAATAATGGTGTAAAATTCAGTGAATTGGGATCCCAATGTAGGCATAATACGGGCTTGATTTATGAGTAATACGTGGATTTGTCCATTAGCCCTAGTGGGTTGTGTCCATGATGATCAGGTAAGTTTGATATATTCTGAATTAAATGCCATTTGGACAAACATGTCAGACTTATCAGCAATGAAAATCTAATGTAGTTAGTGTTTGTTGGTCATCAAATTCTTTAATTAAAAAGGAAACCGTTAATTTGCTTGTCTTTGAAGGTTTTACCAGAAGGACAAGATGGAAATAAACAACATAAACTTCTTAAATCCAGTTATTATTACTTAATAGTGTGTCTGCATATTTGACCATGGGCTACTTGTGAGATCTAAAATGTCCTTGCTATTTAAAATTGTCCTTACTAATATACTGAAACGCAGAATAAGGAACATGTTTTTGCAATTGATAAAGGAAATGAATTTGTCAATATGTTGCTGTTTCTACCACAAGTGTTCTTTCTCACGCTATGTTTACCAGCATTAAATTGACTTTGTATTACTTAGGTAACATTATATCTTTCTTTCTTTTTTTTATTTATAAAGCACTTTCACACAACTCCCTTTGATCCAAAGTGCTGTACAATGCAACTAAAATCAAACAAACATGTTTATGTTAGAATTTGTCCTGATAAAACAACAATTAAAACAATGTGTGCACAGTGTGCAAACACACACAAATAATTTTTATTTATTATAAATAAATAAATAAATAAATAAATACATACATACATACATACATACATAAATAAATAAACTAAAAAGCTTGTTGAAAACTCACCTGCGTTGGTTGAGCCCCACCTCTCAACAGTGTCCCTAGGGAAGTTTCATAAAAGTATAGTTTATGGACTATAATGTTGTTTTAACAACATAAATTATTAAACACAGCAGCAGATCACCTGTACACCAAAAACAACAACTCTCACTCCATAAATAGCTAACTGAGACATAATGATATCGCAATACAATAGAAAAGACTCCAAAGGTAGGCTAATGTAAATGATGCTAAGCTGTTATCAGTACCAAGATTATGAAACATGCGCTTATTGTATTACAAAACTATATGCCCAGAAAAACAAACAGAAAACAAAAAACTTTAATCCAAAACTAGCTGAGTAATATGCTATATTATAATATATTAAGGCTATTTACAGATGTTTAATCAAACAACACACATGCTAATTAACCCTTTCATGCGTGAGTTTAAAATATTCTAGCTGAGCCCCCAGGGTGAGTTTTTTAGGCGACTATTATCTATGTATTGCCTTATTGCTTACATGGCAACGTGTCGTGTTTGTGATGTGACACAATGCAGCCACAATAGCGCTGTATGACACATGTATCACTTTTATATTGTTTTTTCCTTTTTTATTATTAATATTCACAAACGTGCTCACTGTATTATGAAATATCTGATATTCCAATTCTGAAATATGTGCAAGTAAATGTATTTTGAAGTTAGTTCACGCTGAATCTGAGCTGTGTGATTTACAAGATGCAAATTCATCCTCTCTTCGTGAAAAACATTACAGTAAGTCTCTGGTGAGCTGGGAGAAGAGCAGAGTAAACTTTATAGTTACCTACTTAATGTGTATAAGATATCAATAAAACATGTCGTCAGATTACATTTGTAAGGATCATTATTGCCACTTTCATAGACACTGGCATGTATTTTGCAAACTATAAATGCATCGTTTTACTAGTATTTAAATGTCTGGAACCTAATATAAGCATTATATGGTTGAAAACACTAAATAGTTGGGATAATATCACAAGCGCTCAGCAGATTTTAATTCAGCAGTTGATCATGTGATGCACTGAATGTTCCGAATCACACCGGTGTGATCGCACGCTTCAGGGACCAGCCAAGAGCGATCACACCTGTGTGATCATTCGTTAAAGGGTTAACTAGCCAGCTGACCTTAGCTCACTGTTACGGGTTGTTGGGGTCGAAGGTTGAAGAAGCATGAAGGAAGCAGGATGTCATAACAAACTTTTAATAAATTCACATCGAAAACCAGGAGAACACAACCACTTAAAACAACATAGACAGGACAAAGAAACTAAGAAAGGCAGGGCTATAAATACGAAACCAAACGAGGGACTAATAAGGATAATTAACTAGACACAGGTGCAGGGAATCAAACAGAACAAGAACAGGAAACATAACCAAATAAGGAAACACAGGAACTAAACAGGAACATACACGTGACATTACTCCCCCTACTGGTAGGCGCGTCCCACACTGTAACAGTACCACCTGGGAGGGTGGATGGGCGCCCCAGAGGCTGGTGCAGGACGGAGACAAAGAAGGCCTCCAGGGCAGATCAGGCAGTCCAGGGGGCCATGGCGGATCAGGTAGTTCTATTAACCATGATGGAGTGGGGAGCTCTGAAAGCCATGGCACAGCAGGAAACTCAGGAGGCCATAGTGGAGTGGCCTCCACAGCCTTGGCCTTGGCCCTTGGCCCGGCCGCTACGGCCGAACCCCTGGAGGGTGTCCTCCAGAGCCCCCTCCAGCGTGCCTCCTGGAACTCCTGGATTTGGCGATTCCAGTGGAATTCTCTGTTACCTTATTCACTCCAATGCTTGCTTCTCCAGAGCCAGCAACTCCTGAGTGCCCTCCAGATTCCTCTCCAGCGCGCCCTCCAGAGCCTGCGCCTGCTGAGCGCCCTCCAGAGCCAGCGGCTCCAGCACGCCTTACAGAGTCTGCTCCAGCGCACCTCCTGAGCACCCTCCAGAGCCCGTGCCTCCTGAGCACCCTGGAGCGTACTCTGGAGGGTGCTCAGGAGGTGCACTGGAATGGACTCTCAAGGGCGCGTTGGAGCAGACTCTCGAGGGCGCTCAGGAAGCGCTGGCTCTGGAGGGCACGCTGGAGGGCATTCTGGAGTGGACTCTGGAGGGCGCTGGCTCTGGAGGGTGCTCAGGAGGTGCAGGCTCTGGAAGGCGCACTGGAGCAGGCCAGCGGGTTTGATGTTGGAGAGGCCAGCGGGATTGACGATGGTGGAGCTTTGGAGGACTCGGGAAAGTGCGGCAGTAATGGAGGTAGCAAGCTCATTGGAGCAGTATGTGGAGGGTACTGGCTAGTGGTGAGCTGGAGTGTACATATGGCTCCGGATGGGAGGAGGTTTAGGACCCTCCACGTCAACAAAAAACTTGCAATTACCTAAATTTTCTTACATTTTCTTTTCTTACATTTTTTTTTTTTTCTCTTCTCGGTTTTCTTCCTAAGTCAACTTAAATAGGTACAGTCTGCTTGCATCTAGCAGCCTAACATATTGTTTTTTGTTTTTTTTTTGCTTTTTTTTTGCTTTTTTTAAAATTAGCATTGACATAATATCACACACACACACACACACACACACAAATTAAGCTGCCATTTCATGCACTCTTGGGGGCCACCTGGTTGCCACGGATGTTGACAACAACAAGGATGCTGGTTAAGGAAATTGTCCTGCCTGGCGAAATCACATTTACTTGTAATGTAAATATTCTTAGAGAATGTCGCAAATGATCTTTGCCACCTGTGTATGTCAAATATACAGTATTTTCCCTGTGTTTTTCAGTAGAAAAAAAAATCCTACTTGAATTAAATAATTAGCAAATAAAATTCTTAAATAAAAGTATAAACAACAAAATTAAGATGAGGCTTATGCTCTAAACTACAAAAAGATATAGAAATAAAGTGATTTTGTCATTTTCTGTCATTGCAATTACAAATCTTGTTTTACTGCTCTACTAGTAGCATCTTTTTGAATGTTTGTTTAGTGTGTTTGTCTTACTGTTGTATTGCGCCCTCTACTGGATAAAAAAACCTGAAACTTATCTTTGAAATTCTGCATACAGTGACTCTGCACACTGTAAGTGGTACTATAGATTCACTTAGTTTCCCAGTAACAGTATCATTCAGTCTCACTCATACTATATTCAGACTAACTTAAATGTAGTAAAGCACACTGGACATGCCAAGGTCCAAAAACAGGCCCTACAAGACCCAGGGTTTATACAGCTGCTAGTGAAGATGAGTAGTTTTGATCTAGTATGTGAGAAAGAGGATGATGTAGTTACTAATCTTTTTTTAGTGATGCCTTTTTCAGAACTATGATGATTAACCTGCAGAGTGCAGCAGAGAAGCTTAAAACACACAGAAAAGACATACCAAGATATACCAATGCAATAAAAACTAGGTGTAGCAGAGACGATTTATTGGTCCATACAACAATAATTCTCTAGTGTTATAGTGCTAATGTGACACAGCAAATAACTTACAACATAAATCACTTAGAGACAGGGGCTTACAGGACACCACCACAACGCCCGTGGTGTGTGGGGGCACCATCACAGGACATTCTAAAAGGCACTCACAAATCACACAGAACGTTTTGCATTAAAAATGCAAGACGCTGCAGTGGAATTGGGGAAAATCACTATGCACATTTTAGTGTAATGTTATTCAATAACACCAGTCTGTCAATGTAATGATTATTCACCACATCCATTACTGTCAATTCAGTTACATAAATCTCATAAATGACATCACTGCTGGTGGGAGGAGAGACTCATCTCGTTCTTTGCCGGGGTCCCCCAGATGCTTAAAACAGAAACTATATAGAAAATAACTTAGCAATTTAACAAATGTATAACAAATTAATAACAGTTTAACAAATTAAAAACAAATTAACTTTTCAACAAATAAATCACATATTGGCACAAATCACAAATTGGCACTTTTTGGTAATTTCATTACTTAGCCTACTAATTGACAGCTTATTGGCAAAGTAACTTACATGTCATATTGTAGGTCCTTAATTTCAACACCATCTATTACAAGTTCATTTGTATGTGCATTTGAATGGTATGTCTGACAGGACAGGAAAGTTTGTTTTTTCTGAGGTGAAAATGTCTGGGTGTAAGACCTTGCCCACACACATGCCCACCCAACCACTCAGCCTACCCTTAAATGGATTGTTCACCCAAAAATGGAAATGTACTATTAATATACACACCTTCAGGCATTCCAATATGTAGGCTACTTTTTTTAGTAGAAGAGTAAAGAAACTTTTTAGCTGAAACCGTTGTCCTTGGTCTTTCATAAAATGTCTCTACCAGTTTTCAAGAATAATAAAAGCTGTGTCAAGAAACACTAAATTTATACCAGTGTATAATAATATTACATATAATATACCATATAAAATATATATATATATATATATATATATATATATATACCATATTATTTGCAGTGATATAATACATTATTACCTGTAATACATAACCTCAGGCAAATGTCCAGAGTGATGTCCAGTGCACAAATAGTCCTTCTGTTGAACAATTACTCAGTCAAAATGTCTCGTTCTTCTTCGAATGGGAACTTGCACTGCAGAATACCCACTGAGCTTGAGAGGGTATGCTTTTCTTTCTGGGCCTGTCTATGATCCTTTGACCACAACAGGCACAGACCCTTGGAGGTTTGAGGCACAGATTTGGAACAGCACAGTATAAACTTCTTAAAAGCTGCCAACTGTACTTTCACCACTTTAAACATTTCAACCACAGTAGGGCAGTCGTGGCCTAATGGTTGGAATGTTGTGGGGGGAATGATCAGTGCTCTCTTCCACCTTCAATACCATGACCAAGGCACCGAACCTAGGTGCCGCAGCAAAATGGCTGCCTACTCCTCTGGGTTTGTGTTCACTACTGTGTGCACTTGGATGTGTTAAATGCAGAGCACAAATTCTGAGTATGGGTCACCATACTTGGCCACATGTCACTTCACTTCACAGTGGCAACCCGGAGAGCTAAATGTGTCAAGGAAAGCTAACGGAGAGCTAACCCACAGTGGCTAACCCGTCAAGGAAAAGGCCCTGGATGTCATCCAGGTCCTTTAGCACACCGTAAAAAAAAATCCTGTAAAAAAACGGCAAAAAGTCTGGAAGCAGGGATTCCAGAGATATTCCGTTAAATTACAGAAAATCACCATTTCTCAAAATTACAAGCAAAAACTGTAAAAATACAGAATAAACTTTATGGTCAAAACACATTAAATTACAGTACATTATCGTTGATAATACACAAAAATTATGTTAAATTACATAGAAAACAACCAACTTTCAGGTTAATTGCCATAAATTTAAGGTTTTAATTAGTTATTTTATAGAACCGATCTGTCCATCTATAGTAATTTACTTTTAAACTACCGTTTTTCCATGTACAATAACTATGAAATAATTTATAAAAATGGAGTAAACACATATTTTTTAAAGGATTAATCCTTCTTTTTACAGGAAAATTAAAAGGTATTTAGAAGTTATTTTATGTCTACCTGCAATCATTTTGTTAAAATACAGATATTATTAACTACAATAATCAAAAAAGGTTGCATAAAAATGTTGTAAATTCGTAATACAAAGACAATGTCTGTAGATATACATTTTAATCATTCATTTTCCAGAAATATTACATTTTAAAATGTTTGGACAGTAGAGAAAACGGCACAGTACTCAGAAATACATAAAAACAACAGCAACATTTTCAGCCAACTTCTGTAAAATTAACAACATATTCTACAGTCACAGTATTAGTCATTGTACAAAAGCATTGTATGTCAAGTTAAATGAATAATAAACTTATAGGAAACATGTTTAGTACATAATTTAGAACATGCAAAAATAACTACATACAAGCGGCAACTGCAGTATACCTGTATACATTTACAATGACATTTTATCCAAAGCAACATACAATATCCCAGTTAGTCTAACACAATAGTAGTTTTTTTTTTAATAAACAGAAAGTGTTAGTATTAAAAGGATAGTTTCTGTGTATGTGACTTTCTTCTTTCAGACAAACACAATCAGAGTTATATCAATAAACACCCTGGCTCTTCCAGGCTGTATAATGACAGTAAATGGCTGCCATGACTTTGAAGCTCAAAAGTGCATCCATTCTTCATAAACGTACTCTACATAGTTCCAGGGGGTTAATAAATCCCTTCTGAAGCAAACCGTATTTTACACTTTTTAAAGTAAAAAAAAACAAACAAAAAAAAACTTGTTTCTAGCAAAATGCAAGTTATGTTTAAGTTGACTCTGTATGGGTGTTTGACCTGAACATTAGTTATTTTATTTTAGAAGGTGTAAAATATGCTTTGCTTCAGAAGGCCTTTATTAATCCACCGGAGCCATGTTGAGTGTGTTTATGATGGATGGATGCACTTTGAGCTTCAAACTCATAGCAGCCATTCACTGCCAATTTAAAGCCTAAATGAGCCAGGATTTTTATTGATATAACGCCAATTGTGTTTGTCTGAAAGACGAAAGTCATGTACACATACAATGGATTGAGGGTGAGTAAATCATAGGCTCGTTTCAATTTTTGGGTGAAATACCCCTTTAATTGGTCAAGCGTTCATGAAAAACAAAAAAAAATATTTTTTAGCCATTTCTTGAAAATGGGCAGAGTTAGGCAGTTTATTACAACAGTGACAAACGGTCAAGTAAAGGTCTGTGAAATTGAATTTGTACCTCTTTGTGATGTGATGTGAATGGCGAGAAAATAAGAGCTTGGACAAGCAGTTCTGTTGCATGCCCATAAGGGCAAATCTGCAGGATCGGGCCACTGCGATGTGGTCAGTGAAGTTCATATGTGTCCACTGTAACACCAAGGTTGGGATGGCTGAAAACATGAGCAGTTCTGTCTTGGCAAGGTTGAGTTGATGGTCATTCAACATCCAGCAAGGTATTTCTGTTCAGGAGGCAGAGATGCGAGCAGCAACCATCAGAAAATCCAGCTGGAATGAAAAGGAGAGATATGTGTCACTACAATAGCAGTAATATGAAAAGCCATGTTTCTGAATGACAGACTCAAATATTTTAAACTCTAGGCCCAAATGACATGTTTTAATGGTCCTAGTTAATCCAAAAATTAATGTAAACATGATGTGCAAAAATGTTCAATATCAATAACGATACTTTGATTTCAATACTGGTTCCTTGATGCCTTGCCACAGCCAGTGACCAGCACTTGATTTGGGCACATAAAGCATTCTGACATTTAATACTTCAAACAATGAGACATTTTTTGATACTCAATAGTTTTGAGGCAATTTGGTGAGTGCCTAAAAAGTATCAAAAAACGATACCCAGCTCTACCCAAAGTTGAAAATTATCTTGTTTTACTCACCCCCATGCATTCCAAGATGTCTTCTGCAAATCACTTTTGGAGTCCAAGATCTGTTGAGGCACAAAATGCAAAGTGGGTATACAATATTCTGATTATTCAAAAATATAATGTAGAAAGCATAAAGGTAACCCATACAGATCCAGATAATGAAACAAAGCACTAGGGTTTAACTATAAACTTTTGCTTCTGCATAAAATGACAATGATTGTCAAACAATAAAATTCACAGACATCTTTTCAGTCATTTTACACTGATTTTAATTACACTGATGGTTAATTTATTCACCCCTTACCACATAGAAACTGAAAAAAACGTTCCACACCTGAATTGCCATGCTTATCTGCTGTAGATCTCCAGTCTTTCCACACGACCTGAAACAAAAAAAAATAATAATAATTTAATACTTTGTATTTCATTCAGACATTACAGTCTATACACCACTGAGACAATGATCTGGAAGCTGAGCAGGAAAGGTTAACAGTGACTTTAGCTCTATTTATAGAAAGTAAACTTATATTACTTACTTTGACTTTGAGCTGCATAATATTACAGTAGCAGTGTAACTGTCCAGGATGGATGCAGTTTTCATAATCAACGATCCCATATGTAATGACAGTTTACTCAGCCTCAGGCCTCAAGATGTGAGTTTCATTCCTAATTAGAACACAACGATTGTAACAATTATTATTTATAATATAAGACAAAAATATGCACTTACACGTGCATAATATATATACAACGCTTTTTAATTTGAAGTTAGATTGAGCGTTTTCCCACAGAAAACCATTACAAAACGCTCAACACATTAGTGACAATGGAGGACCAAATTCTGAGTACTTTTAAAAATATATATATGCACAGGAGAATATGAAAGAGGGAAAGCGCCTACCTTGCGATTTAACGTTATCATGCTGCGTTCATATTCATAATCAATAAAGTGTGCAGCTACCGAATTCACTCTAAAAACGTTTTTGATATCACTTAGGTAACGTTAACCACGTTCAGCGTTTCAAAATGTCCCGCGTTTTAAGAGTTTGAAAAACTGCCGGGAACTTCCGGATAAACAACGACTTTAATGTTATATACACTCGAATGGATTTTGATACGAATAACTACGAAAAACTTGTTTATAAATGCCGTTAGCTTCAAAACTAAATAACACAAATGCGCAGCTACACTATAAAAATATCGTTTACATGTTGTATGAAGGACTCACCTCAGTGGTTGTGATGATCTCTGCTGTAGTATTGTCCCAATTTGTTGTAGTTGGTGAAACAGGTTCACTGAAGAAAGAGCGCGTTATTTTCTCACACATTTCCGAATGGATGAGATGAAATAAATTCAAATCATTCCCGCGCGCCGCTCCATCCTTGTTGTCCAATACAGAAACAACTCAGCCAACCGTCGTGGGCGGAGCGAAACTAGCGGCAAATTTGAATCTGCGTTCATGAGCGGATTGTGCGCGGGCGCGCGCGCGTACACACACTCTTTAAACCTACTGTTTACTAACAGTAAATGTAGGCTACTGTATGTACAAATACTATTATTTGACCTTAAAACCTCACATTTACCTTCACATAATTAACGACCTTCAATGGTAATAAAAACACTTTGACTAAATGATATGTGGTTCATTTTTTTCTTATTTTTACGGAAATAATCTGTAATTATTACATGACATTTTATGTTAAATTACACATTACTCTGTAAAAATACAGAACATTTCCTTTTAAAAAACAGAAAATATATGTAATATCAAAATACAAGCAATTATCTGTAAATTTAATGGTGGAAATTTAAAATACAGAAAATATCTGTAAAACAACAGGTATTTCATCGTATAATGAAAAAAGGATAAAATACTGTAAAAAAATACAGAAATTTACATGTAAAATTACGTTTATTTTTAACAGTGCAGGTCAGTCTGGTAGGCTTGTAACACTGGCATAGTGTGCAACACTCCACCAGCCTGACCTGTGGAACCTTCCACGTATGCTCTGCTGTTATACAATGTAAATACAATATGGTACACAGCAGTTCATATGGCAGAGTGGGAGTCTTCTGTGTCTATGTTTCTGCTGTTGAAAGATACCCACACTCGCACATCCCCTCCACGAGCGTAATTTGCATGATGGAAGAGATGAACGTGAGATGAAGAAGGTTTCTGCAAGGTTTCTATCACTCAACCTCAGAGTGAAGAGAAACGAAAGCCTCATTGGAACCGGGCAGATATGATGAGAGAAATCATTTATCCAATCTACCACAAGAGATTTGCAGCATCTTGTGCTCTCACAGAAGGTTTAATCTTTAGTTCTGATCCTCAAATTTGACTGGTCAGCAGCACTGGGACATTTCACTGTTCTTATCGCCCTACTTGTTTATTTTTTCAGCAAAAGCCTTTAATAGTTCATATTAGGTACACTTGCTTTCCCCCAAAGACTTTGCTTTTAACA
Organism: Labeo rohita; assembly: GCF_022985175.1. Classification (NCBI taxonomy): domain Eukaryota; kingdom Metazoa; phylum Chordata; class Actinopteri; order Cypriniformes; family Cyprinidae; genus Labeo; species Labeo rohita. The sequence continues at coordinate 21,811 of NW_026129627.1, read as the reverse complement.
TTTCTATTATAACATTTTTTTTTTTAAATATCATTTATTTCATTTCAATCATTTGTTTATTTTCAAGGTTAACCCTAGATTTGTGTGAAATGACATGTCTGTATCAGTTAGACAATCACATCAATAAGAACTTCAGCATAAGTGTTGTGAATGTGGTTTACATGTGTTAACACTTTGCAAGTGCTAATGGGCATTATGTGGGTCTAGTAAACAAACAAAACCGACATACTTTCCACTTGAGGTTAAGACAACTGTGAGAACTTCATAAACATAAAGGTGTTGGAAAAACACTGCACTCATTTTACAGTTAAACCTCCACTCTAGACAAAGGTGAGAGTTATTGGTTGTCAAGTGCCGAAGCCAGTGGAACACTGGTTTTGGTTTAACACTTCACATGAGTTTAGTTCTGAAAAATAACACTGCATAGTGTTACATTTTTTACTTAACAAAGTGCATAGTATGTATAACCAGCTAAACATCTTTGTTGTAGAATATTAAGAATGACATACACAAAGAAATATATTTAGCAAAATGAAGCAACTAATATAACAATTAATATTACATACCAATGAAACAACTTCATAATAAAGGTATTTAATTATAAGGCTGAACCGTGTTCTCAAGGGTGATTTTTCAAAAACATCAGTGTGTCACATGTGTTTTAATATGGTTATTTTATAATTATATACTATTTATTTATTGTGAAACTAATTGTAAAATTAATAAAGATATAATAATATAAGATATTAAAGGCAGTCATATCAATGTAAAAGTACAAAATAAGTACATTTAAAGTAAAAGGATCACATTGTTCCATCTAGAAAATATTTCTAAAATTCATTTGCAAACATTTATTTCTGATTTTGATCAGAAAATATACTCACAGGTGTTTTCTCAAAATAAAACACACAAAAAAAGCAGACAGACTCGTCACATTTACAATTTGTTAAAAAAAGTCCCTGAGAGCTGAGTTCGAGAAAGTAGGTTGACAAGCCACAAAATTTCACGCTAACAGACCACCTTATGATCATTTAACTGACTCTGTTTACTTTTTAAAATACAGATTCATTTATACAGGTATTAATTAAACAATTTTGACAAAAGCAGTCCTATGTATTTTATAAAAAATGAGCATATTCTCAGTCCAACAGCATTGAAAACACAACCAGGAAGTTTTCACAAAAATATTAAAATAGAATATTGTGCACACTCTCCATCCACTCTCATACGTATATTTGCATCTACAACCGCTCACAAAAGTTTCCACCAGATACGGCTTAAGACAGCTATTTCAAAGAGAACTAGACCAACTAGTAAATATAAAAGTTTGCAATTATTTCATTTGAAGCAGGGGTTTTCAAAGTTTGACGCCACCGACCTCAACATATTTTCATGCATAAAACATTCATACAATAATTATACAATTAAAAAAGAAGTGTCTGCTTAATAGAAAGTAAATATTTTCCAGTTGATATTTTCTACACATTATAAGAGTACTTATAGATATACACAGAGACAAATATAAAACTAGCTGTCGGTTCAATCAATCAATCAATTTTTTTTTTTTTTTTTTTTTTTTTTTTGTTTTTTTTTACTTTTCTCAGGGTTTCAGAGTTGAACATCAAGAAAAAGTGAACAAAATAAGCATAAAATCAGTCATACTCATGTGTTCATGACTTCGGCAGGTTTAGTGCTGCATAGGTGCTGTTGATTTGGCTCGACCGAATATTTCTACGCAGCTTGGAAAAATTCACCTCAGCATACTGAAAGAGCAATATTATCAATTTCAGCTACAGTTAAACAAACATGAACCAAAATCAAGTGTTATAGAATCATATTGTACAGGTCAGCGAGAATCCTCAATAATTATCAACACAGAAATTAATTTTATAATGATGGTTTCACATATTCTTACATGTAATTGGTCCTGATGCTGTTCTGTAACTTGCATCTGCTGTAGATCAGTGCTAAGTTGTGATTGTTCTGCAGACCTTCTGTTTCCAACAACAAAAACCTTTACCAGTCCTAAAATGAAGTGTTTCAGTTTCAGTATTTATACTTATATCAAATAAATGGCACAATAATAAATAAATAGTCTAAAGCCTAAATAAAGTATTTATATATAAAATTATCATCTGGCTATCAAGAAAATTGTAATATAAATATTTTTACAGATAGCTGAAAATCTCTCACCAACCACCACAATAACCAGAAGCCCGTTCATCAGTCCAAATATGATGATAATAGTCTTCCATTGTGTCTGATTCTGCTCGGTCACTGTATGATTGTGAAACTCAGATAACACAGTTAGTTGAGTTGATTCTGTAATAAAAGTGTCCACAGTCTGTTACTGTGAAAAGTGTTGCTGCTAGTGCAATAGCTACAGATTTGTAGCACTGAAAATATTTATACTGTTGCTAATTTGCATTTGCATATTAGCAAATACAAATAGAGAATTATTTATTACAGTGATTAATATGTTTCTGGCATATTGTGTGTTTGACTATTCTTTGCACCCTAACTGATGCAGTGCGTAGCTTTTTATTTCTCAAACAACTATGTCGGAAGACCCATATACATATTCCAGAATGATAATACAAATATTCATCAAGCTTATACTGCAAAATCATGGTTCAATAAGCATGAGGAATCATTTTCATGTACGAACTGGCCACCACAGAGTCCTGAGTTTAACCTCATTGGAAGTCTTTAAGATGTGTTCTATTGCTTATACAAGATCTCAGCCAAAAAAATTAATGCAACTCATGATGGAAATAAATGTTGTGATGTTGCATATTGTTGTTGAAACAATGCCACAACAAACATACTAATCACTGCAAAAATGATCCATTCCTAATTTAAAAATGTAGGTAATTAAAAACTAGCATGTATGTAAGCAGTGATCATTAATGTACCTTGATCACTAAAAGGAGTAAAACTTACCATTGAAGCGCAGTCTGGTGCTGTTGCTGAGTTTTGGAGGTGTGCGTGTGTTCATACAGTAATAAACTCCTAATTCATCAGAAGTCACATTACTTATAACTAAAGTATGTTTAAACTGTACTGAATATTTCTTTCTGAGCATTTTATCATAGTAATGAGGTGGTATTGGTGTTGGAAATGTTCGTAGAATCAGTGTTGGAGGATCTGCTGTTTTCAGGAGAATCCAGTAAACCTCATTTTCATCAAGATCACAGTTTATGGTCATATTTGATCCCAAATCAGTCAGGAGATCTGACACTGCAGCTTGACTACAGACTAATACATCTATAAGATGAAAATTAATAAGATTAACCACGTAAAAACCTGTGACACATACCCTAAAACTATTTCAAATTTTAATATGTGTACAAAGCATGTAAATACACCAATATCATGAAATACACTTACAGAGCTGAAGGTGAATGATCCTCATGTTATTGTGGTGATTTAAACGCTTAACACTATAAAACTTGGCTCTCTCCACACAACATTTAAGATGAATCTACTGCAGCTCTAATGCTAAGAAAGGAAGACAAAAAAAAAAAAAAAAAAAAACTACCCACATCAAGCAAGGGAAGTCAAAGTCAAATTTGCCCCAACCACAAAAGCCAATTCCTCATCACTATCATCACTACATTAAGTTCAACATGTTTGATATATAATCTTTTTACAGTCGCACTGGTATATTGTTTTAAATCACAGTTAAAATTCTATTTGAACTATTGTTCACCTGTTCAGGACACTCATGTAGTTTGTTGTGTGTGAAGGCTGGTATTTGATCATGACACTCCTGTCTGGTTTGGATTTGGTTCTTAGTCAGAATCCAGATGCTCATGCTCTATGTTTTGTATTTTGTTGTGAGCACATGGTGGGGATTTTGACCCTGTTTCTTGTGTTTGTGTTTTGATGTTTCATGGTCTTGTTCATTGGCAGTGTGCTCATCTAGTCTTGTTCATTTTGAGCACATGGTCCTGTTGTTCCCTCAGCATGTGCTCTACTCTGGTTTTGTGTGTTTTTGTTGAGCACATGGCTTATGATTGTGTTTCCTATGGGAAATTGCATGCTTAATCTGGCCCTATTCAACCACTAGCTGTCTGTTGTGTATCATCAGCATAGCAGACATCTTTATTCTATTATGTATGTCTGTTGTTCGACATGTGTAGGGTTGGTTGGTTATGCTTTTGTATATGGTTATTCGGTTAAGCATTTGATATTGTTCCACGGAGGATTGTAACCAGTATATTAAAAGACTGCAGCAGTATTTTACTGCAAATGATACAGGGGAAGATAAACATGTCAGTCTACATGCCACGTAAAAATGTACAACATTGATCACCAACCCGTCAACTGTGCTCTACTGCTTTATCACAGTCCCAGAAAATCCCAAAAATAAGTTAGATAAATAATTTGCATTTCTTCATGAATTTATTAATGAGGGAAACTTACTGACTTCAGAAATGGAAATGGCATTTTCTTTTCCTGTAACCTCTGCATAAAGTATAAGTAGTTTTCTTTGTTTACAGTGGTAACCAAGGAAACACTGTATCTGTTGTTTGATAAGTGCCACCTGCTGCCAGAGAGTGAATTTGTGTTCTCATTCAGACCGTCTGCTGTTTTTGTTTCATGCAGATATGTTTTATGTAACAAAATTTCACAAAGACAATGTCAGACCATTCTGCTTTTGCGTTAAATCTTGACATTATACAGCCTAACTCAAATAAAATCAACTGCTCATGCAACATGTGTGCAGCATCTTTTGGATCGTGATTAAAATGAAGCGGTTGCCTCTAATTTCAGATGGCTACAGATATTTTTAAGACAAGTTTGCTTGCTATAGAGCAAATAAACAATATATATGCAATTCTGTCAGAAAACGCAACCCTTCTCTCAGTTGCAGTTGCAAATGTTTTGGTACTCACATGTTTATTATTATTATTATTATTATTATTATATTTTTTTATTTTTTTGCATTGGAACAACACACACAAAAAAAAAAAAAACAGAGAAGAAAAGTCAAATCCGATATAATTCCACACAGAGCCCAAAATTGCACTGAACAAAATTATTGGCACCCTTAACTTCATTTCTTACACCTCTCTACTGGAATTTTTTGACCACTTTTCTTTTACAAACTGCTCCAGGTCATTCAGATTTGAAGGATGCCTCCTCCCAACTGCTGTGTTGAGATCTCTCCACAGGTTGTTCTATGGAATTCAGATCTGGACTCATTACTGGCCATTTCAATACTCTCCAGCGCTTTGTTTGTAACCATTTCTGAGTGCTTTTTGAAGTGTGTTTCGGGTCATTGTATTGCTGGAAGACCCATGACCTCTGTTGGAGATGCAGCTTTCTGACACTGGCCACTACATTGCGCACCAAAAAAATCTTTGGTTATCATTAGATTTCATGATACCGTTCACACAGTCAAGGCATCCAGTGCCAGAAGCAGCAAAGCAACCCCAAAACATCTTTGAGCCTCCACCATGTTTGACTGTAGGAACTGTGTTCTTTTCTTTGAAGGCCTCATTTCTTTTTCTGTAAACAGTGCGATGATGTCCTTTACCAAAAAGCTCTACTTTTGTCTCATCTGACGGATAGTGTGAGCTGACACTGTTGTACCTGTGTCAGCAGATCAGCTTGAATTAGTTTGAAAGTTAATCAGGGTTCTTTATCCACCATTTCGAACAATCCTTCATTTTAATTTTTCATTAATTTTGCTCTTCCATCCATGTCCAGGGAGGTTAACTACAGTGCCATGGGCTGTAAACCTCTTGATGATATTGCGCACAGTGGAAACAGGAACATTAAGATCTCTGAAGATGGACTTGTAGCCTTAAGATTGTCCATATTTTTCCACATTTTTTTTTTTTTCAAATCCACAGACAACTCTTTACACTTCTTTCTTTTCTCCATGCTCAGTGTGACACACAACACAAAGGTTGAGACAACTTAGATATTTGAGTTGAATCAACTTGAAATTTTAAGGCAGCTGGGTTACTTACCCATCTGTTAAGTTTAGCAAACACAAATATCTAAGTTGTTGCTTAGTACAACTTAATATTTCAAGTTGAATAAACTTATTTGAGTTGACTGAACTTAAAGTTTTAAGGCAGCCAAGTTACAAATTATTTTAAGTTGATTCAACAATTTTTTTTTTTTTTTTTTTTACAGTGTGGGTTACTTACCTATCTGTTAAGTTTAGTATTTCACCCATCCAAGTGCACACACACAGCAGTAAAAAAAAAAAAAAAAGTCAAACTGCTTTGTGTGTGCACTTGAATGGGATTCTGACATTTTCAGTAAGTAAGATTGTCCTGTTTTCTTTTTGCCAGCTCTTGAAGCTCCGCCCTCTCTGAAAAGGGGGCCATGAGCACAAGTTAATTTGCATTTAAAGGGACAAACATAAAGCGGCGTGTTTTGGCTCATAACCAACTAAAAGTTCCAAATTTAACAAGCTATAAAAAATTATCTGTCAGGTATTTTGAGCCAAAACTTCACATACACACTTCACATATATAGTCAATAAATAGAGGAGAGTTCTTTCTTACTGATCAAGGTTTGGCTTGTTATCATATCGTCGCTGTCGGGCGGAATCCTCGTATCTCCAAAACCAATATTTTTCATGAAATAAAAAAACTGCATTTTTTTTGAGTTATTAAACATTGTATCGTTAAAGTTGGTACTATACCTTATATTGCTATCATATACTGTTGTGTACCAACATTAACACAACATTTCCCCATAATCGTGTTTAAATGGAGATACGAGATTTATGACTTGAAAGCAGGGAGATACGCGGTTACGCTGTCATTGATTAGAATGGAACGGACACAGACGTCGTTGCTGTCAGCTGTGTTTATCAAAGTCTGCGGTCGCGTTGAGCCTTTTGACAAGAGATAAGGCTTAAAGAGCTATTCAAAGCTAATGATTGTGGTTACATACATATTCCTAAACTCTATTTTAAACGTTTAAGAGCTATGAGTAATGCAATACCAAAATAAAACGTTAAACAGGCTGTCTAATAGGCAGAGATTAATCTGCACGCAAAGTCGGCGGTCGCGTTGAGCCTTTTGACGAGAAAAGGCTTCAGTAGTTACAAAAATTAATAACTGTGGTAACATCTTCCTACACTCTATTTTAAAGGTTTAAGAGCTATAAGTAATGAAATACAAAAAACGATGAGGTGACTAGGCTGTCTAATAGACAGAAATTATCCTAATCTGCATGCAAACTTACCTTCATGGCTCACAGGCTTCATTCTGCACGTAAGCATTACAGCTATCGATTTTTAACAAAACAGGCCTACTCAAATGTATCTAAACTAACTATTTTCACTCGTTATTGTTTAAAAAACAGACAAGAGTTATCCAAAGATAGGCTTACTTGGCGCCATTAGACAGCCCTTTTTCTCCCATAAATAAAAACTTGCTACTATTTTACATGCACAGTGTCAAGAGAGGCATAGTCTAGAAGTAGGCCAAACAGCTGAACAGTAAAATAATAATAAAAATAAAAGCTAAGTCAATAAAATAATAATAAAAACAATAATTTAATGGTGGTATCCAAATCATTCAATTTAATTCAAGTATTATATCAGATACATTTAAAAACTTCAATGCACATGTATGTCTATTAATAAGCCTAGTAAAAAAGTAGATATTACATAAATACATAAATAATAAATATTATTGATATCTGATATCAAAACTATAAAAATATCTGATATCTTAACTGATATCATAGTTTAACAGATTAACAGTCAATATGACGGCAATGTAACAACACGCACATAGCCTCACAGATGCATGCACACAGACAAGGCTTGCTTTACTAAGCCCATTACTGAGTGTATTTGTGTTTGTGAGTAGGGTGAGCCCTTGTCTGTGTGCGTGTATCTGTGCTCTGTGTGTGTTGTTACATTGCCTGTGTTAAGGGATAGTTCACTTCAAAATGAAAATTCTGTAATATATTCACCCTCAAGTTGTTTTCAAGAGTTTCTTTCTTCTGCTGAACACAAAGGAAGATAATTATTTAGAATAATGTCAGTAACCAAACAGTTAACTGGACCCATTGACTTACATAGTAGGAAAAAAAAATACTATGAAAGTCAGTGGGTCCAGTTAACTGTTTGATAACTGACATTCTTCAAAATATCTTCCTTTGTGTTCAGCAGAAGACTTCCCAACCATTCTTCTTTTCTTGTTGATCACTTTCTTCCAGGTTTTTTCAGCTCTCAGTCTTTTCCTTGGAGGTGCGCCTTCCTCTGCATTAGAGTCCTCTTCCCTTCCACGATTGAAAACTTCGAAATACACACACAAACCAAACGTGCATGAATGAGTTACATCTTTATACATTGTCAACAGTGTTAACTCTTTAATGAGAAATTGTAGAAAAGCATCTAACCTACCCGTGTCAAACTGCACCTGCTCTGGAGCCAGCAGCGAGGCCTCCTCTCCCTCCAGACCACCAGATAAATCTTTTCAAACACAAGGTACAATTAGTGTGAATATTTTTTTAAACAAATGTCTATTGTTGTGAAATCCATCTGCATAAAACTCATAAATTTTGGCATGTGAAATCATGATTATCTCTCAGAAATTTACTCTACCAGCATGCACCACTGTGTCCTCCATCACTGTATCCTCCATTGTTGCTTCCTCTCTCTCTACACTCTCTCCATCAGAGCTCTCACTCTCTATTAGAGCCCTTGCCTGATCATATGGCACATTGACCATCTGACAGAGTTCCTTTAAGGACACAGACATGGTTGCTGCAAAAAAAAAAAAAAAAAAATGAATAAAGGTCAAATGATCATTTCCCTAAGTTATACGGCATGTTTACGTATGATAACGAGGCAAGAAGCCAGCTAGCTTGCTTAAAGTCATGTCACCTTTATTTATATAACGTTAGCGCTTTTAAAATACAGATTGTGATGAACATGACGACAAAGGCAGCTAGGTTACTTGTTTAACATGACGGCGTGCCTTAACATTGTAAGCTACAATCCTGACATAGTAAGTTACATTAAATTATGTTGTTCCTCAGACGAGCGGCAGAACTAGCGGGGGTCGCGATTTTTTTTTTTCTTTAAAGCCCCACGAAAATCAGGTTAGCTATCTCACCAAACATGACGACAAAACCAATGCATAGTGACTAAGTAAGTCAACGGCAGGCATTTTGTGTGCATTAAATTCATTATTCTCGTCAGAAACAAAACCATGGAAGATTTCAATCAATAAGATAGCTACCGTCCAATGCTAGACCTAGCTGAAAGAAAAATCTAGCATCCTCAGAAACGATGCATTACACCTTAGCACTACCATTGCTTCAAGATCGAGATAAAACTGTTATATATAATATAATTTACCTCAAACATTTACCTCAGAGGACGTTGCTCGACGAGGATTTCTGGAAACGTTCAATCTTGAGGGCTGAGGAGACAAAATGCCGCTGAGTTTCTGCCGCCCACGAAGTGAAGAAGAGGTGGAGTTACGAGGATTCTCAGACAGTTGAAGTGTCCAATGGAGTTAAGAGATTTGCTCTCAAGCTATTTTCAACACCTTAGATTGGTTAATAATTTGTAAAAATAACAGACCCACGTGGGGACAGACCAATAGCATCGATTTGTGAAAAAATATGAAATTGACTAAATTTGGACATACGAGGTTTCCGCCCGACAGCGACGATATTCAGCCCTTTAGATACCCAATGTGATCTCATGATAATTCCTATATATTTTATGTGAAATGTGGTTCTACAAAACATACCTTTACTTATATTTTTACAGACACTAAAACGTACAATACTAATTTACAGCATCTAAAGATAAAATACTGATATATTTTCAGCATTTTAACGTATACTACTGACTTATTGACGACACCTAAAACGTAAATTATTTACGTTTGCACAACTTTACTGACCTACAAATAAATCCTTATGAATATTGAAATCACTGCATTAATTTTATTATTATTATTATTATTATTATTATATTCAGTTGTCATATCAATGGTATTATGTTTTTAGTTGCATTATTAAATGGTTTACTTATTTTTGTAATATGAAATGATAACATTTCCTTCTGTTCTGTGCCATTTCTGTTCTCATTTCAAAGAATACATAATGTTAAACAAGACTACAGTTTAAAACCTTAAAATGAATAGCATTTCTTATAACTTACTTATCATATAATGTTTGCTTTGTTTGCCATGGGACACAAAAGGCGCATTCTCCGACATGCTGTGACTGACAATAAAACCATAAAATGCACCAAAAAAAAAAAAAAAAAAAAAAGCAACATAATTACAAAAGGAATCAATTTTATTCGTGCACTGTAATCCAGATCTTCAGAATCCATACGACTGAGAGGATCAGAACCAAATCCAAACATTTATTCGGCGATCTTCATCTCTATCCTGAGCAGCACCTGTAAGCATCAAAACCTGCACTGATGCACTTGTTACAAATTCAAATGTTGCCACTTTAAGAAAATTTACACAAGGTTTTAAGGCAGAATAATCAAACATTCATTGGCATCCCCGGACAAATGATAGACGGGCATCCACCTGATCTAAAAGTAAACATGATTCATTATACTACATGACCTTCTTTCACTGCTGCATGGTTCAGTTCTGGCACTCATGTGCCTTTTGTAGGCACTTTCGGCAGTGGGCAGGGGTCATCATGGGCACTTTGTCTGGTCTGCAGCTACGCAGACCCATACGCAACAAACTGAGATGCACTGTGTGTACTGATACTTTTCTATCATGACCAGCATTAAGTTTTTCAGCAGTTTGAACTACTGTAAAGTAGCTGCTCTTTGTTATCAGACCAGAGGTGCAAGTCGAAATTTGGCTTGCTAAGACTTGCATTTTTGGAGATGCTCTGACCATCGTCTAGCCTCTTCCACCTCTCCTCTTCATCAGTGATGTGTTTACTGGTGTGAGGGTGGGACAACCTGTCACTCACATGACATCAAAGCTCCCAATGGACAACCCTACATTTTTCTTGTTCAAAAAGCAATCACAATAAGAAAGAAAAGAATACCACTAACTATTTCATGCCAAATGTAAAGTTTCACATTACTGCTGTCAGCACTGACAAGACTTACTGACTCACTCCCATATAAAGACGGTCCCTTACTGCCATCTGCTGGCGAACAATGTAACCTGCACTGAAATCTTGCAAAAATCCCAAGTTCTTTTATTTAAACCAACCTGTTTTTAATACATGGTATATAGGTATATTTTATATTCTCTACCTGTTGGCATAGTTAATTAAAAAAAATTGAAAGGCAAATACATGTAAAACCTGGATCCCTGTGTGTGTGTGTGTGTGTGTGTTTTTTTTTTAGTTCTCTGTCTTTCCCTTTCGGTTTCGCTGCAGCAAATGAATGAGGATGTAACAGGAACATCAGCATTCTTGTGTTGCTCACACAGTAACAATAACTTGAAATCAAGTTATGACCGTGTGAGACACAAAAACAGCAAGAATACATAAAATGTCATTCGGAGAAATGATTCACTTCAGGATCCAGAATACAATGTTTTTACAGAAAAGCTATGAAAGGAAGCTTCACTCAGATACTCATGTAAGTCGAAGTACATTTACTCATTATTTTGATTTAGATCACTTCTGTCATCAGAAATACATTTTATTGTAGGGCAGCACTTAATTGTATATACAATTTATAATAAAACTATATTAATTATAATCATATTAATTATATATGTATTAATTAATAATTAATAAATATTGTAATATTTATTACTTTGATCATTTAGACCCAAACAATGTATTTTTGTCTATTGCTACAAATATACCCATGCTACTTAAGACTGGTTTTGTGGTCCAAGGTCACATATTGTTCTTAGCTCAGTTATGGTAATGAATTTAATTTTATATAGCATATCTCTTATTAATAGAAGAATACTGTAGTTTTTGCAATGTAATGTGTCTTACTTTTCAATAAAACACAACATAAAACACTGATAAATAGATTTGAAAATCTGAACATCAACATAAAGAAAAGTAGACTTTACCAGACAAGAGTCTCATATGTTTACAAAGCAAATTCTACCCTTAAAAGAAGTTTCTATGTAACCACAGATTTAGTTCCTGTACTTTTAGTTGTCAAAACATCTACTGCACATATTTTTAGAAATTACATCATATCTAGATAAGTCACTTCATCCTTCACTAAATTCCATCCACCCATCAATAAATACATACAAGTATAAATAAATAAAATTAAAAGAATGCAGAAAAGAATACAATTCTTACAAATGTCTAAAAACAAAACAAAGGTCTCGTCTGAAATCAAATCTGAAAGTAACAACATCTATTAGTATTAATATTAGAAATTAATATTACAAAACAAAACAAAACAAAAAACAGACTGGGATCTATTACAGCATCTTGTTCACGCTTTTAAATTATATATTTATTGAATTATATGACGATATGGTGGGTTTGTGAGCAGCATAATACCTGGAGTAAATGCAGCTTTCATAATTATTAACAACATCTGCAGAGCCTTGTAACAATCTTAAACATGAGCACGAGTTTTACCTTGAGCAGACTATGTGCAAACAGAATTAAAATGGCTGATGTGTTATCAGGAATTAATGAAATACAAGAAATTAATGAAATAAGAAACACAAATAATACTTCTTTTTTTTCTTTTTTTTTTCTGACAAAAAACACCTGTGGTACAGAATTAAGGCAGCAACATATTTCCAGAACTGACAGCAAAAAAGTTCCTGTTTCAGCGTTTCAAGATCTCGTTGTTATAAGAACAAGCAGTGCACCATGATTTCTGTCAGCAACAGTGTAACAAGACTATATAAGGGGAGAGAATGCAGCAGAAAATGACATGCTGCTCATGCTTCAGATGTAAACACTCATTTGTTAACATGGAAAATGCAGGCTGTTTAGATGGCGCTGATGCTTGCAGTGTGCAACAGAACCATCACTTTGACACAGTTCCTTCTGTGTATACGGGAGCTTGAGCTCCATATACAACATTTTTCACATGAAATACGAAACAAGTTATTATAGGCACAGTAATTATTAAAATTAAAATAATGTAAAGACAGATTACAAATATATTCTGACGGTCTGGTTTTGTTTCTGGTTCTTGGTTTGTGTGTTCGGTGGAATTATTTTCTTTTTCTACTGTTGATTCTGTAACGAAAGATTAGGGAAGAAAAAAAGAAACAACATTACTGCACTGTGATAAAGACAACAGATGTGTCTATAATTCATACTGTATACAACAGCATTCAGAATCCAGGCTGTTTTTATTTTAAAGGGGCTGCACGTAATAATAATAATAAGAAGAAGAATATAACGCTTTACTTTACTGCGTTACCAGGAAAAGTAATTAGATTACAGTAACTCGTTACACATTATACTAATGCAACTCTGCAAACGAGACATACAAATTTCAACCCATTTGTCCCCTTAACTTGGCAAACTACAACCCAGTGATGCTATTGATATCTGGGCAGGTAGTACCATGGGAAGGATCACTGGTAGAAGTGGGAGAAGACTATATATATATAAAAATATATATATATATATATATATAGGCCTACATGTAAATTGACATATAGCTTCCACTTCAAAAGGCTATGGTTTAATTGATTAAATATGAACACTGCAAGTTTCAAGGTCAGGTGCTGCACTGCTTTGTTTACTGTGGTTTACAGAGGAAACGGTTATTGTCCTGGCGAAAAATGCCATCTGCTGGCAGAGAATGAATTCGCTTTTTTTCAATAAGCCCTTCTGCTCTGTTTAGACCAAAACAAAAAAGGACCCTTATTTTTATGCTGAAAAATAATTATAAAACTCTAAAGATATAGCCTACACTAAGATATTTATATTTTACTAAATTAATATAATTGTTTGATAATAATTGTTTAAATTAATCTAATCAATTAATATAATGATAATTACTTTTTTCTTTTTTTTTTTTTTGCACATTTTGTTAACCCTTTAGGATTTTCTATATTTCTGCATAAATAACCCAAACCATCAGATGATCACACAAGTCCTGAAAGTAGACAAAGATAATTCAATCAAACAAAGGACAAATATAATACTTTGTCATTTATTTATTAAGAAAAATGATCCAGTGTTACATATCTGTCAGTGGCAAAAGTATGTGAATCTTTGCTTTCTGCATTTTTCTTTTTTTTTTTTTTTTTTTGCAGCAATAACTGCAGCTAAACATTTCATTTCTTGTAACCACTGATCAGTCCTGCACAGTGGCTTGTAGGAATATCAGTCTATTCCTTAGTACAAAACCACTTTAACTCTGTGATGTTGATGTGTTTCCACTTATGAATGGCTTGCTTCAATTCCTTCAACAACATTTCACTTGGATTAAGGTCCAGACTTTTGACTTGGCTATTCCAAAACATTAACTCTGTTCTTCTTTAACCATTTCTTTAGTAGAATGACTCACTCTCTTGAGACTCAGTTCTCAGACAGATGTTCTGACATTTTCCTTTAGAATTTGCTGGTAGGCTATAATTCAGAATTGTTCCATTACTGATGGCAAATCTTTCTGGCCCCGATACAGGCCCAAATCATGATACTATCACTACCATGTTTCATAGATGAGATACGTTTTTTATGCTGGAATATAAAAAGATACATGTTTGCAACCTCACAGACTATTACACATCTTGCTTTAGAGTGATCTTTGTTGGTCAGCCACATCTGGGGAGGATAACAGTGGTCTTGAATTTCCTCCATTTGTACACAATCTGTCTGACTGTGGATTTGTGTCATCCAAACTCTTTAAATACTGTTGTGTAACCTTTTGCAGTCTGATAAGCGACGAACTCTTTATCTGATTTCCTAAGAGATCTAATTTGTTTGTGCCATGATTCAGGACTCAGACTTTGATACAACCCTGTTCGTTAAATAAATCAGGGTATCTGATTGAAAACAAATGGACTCAAACTGCTAATTCTAGAGATTCACAAACATTTGCCCCTCACGAATATGTAATATTAGATCATTTTCCATATATTTAATTTGGACGGGAGTACCCATTTCATCCAATAGCTGTCAATATTACATACCGCATACTGCTTTAAAACTTCAAATGTAAATTAACTATTTTTACATACCGTTAATGATCAGCCATACAGTCTCCTGTTTAGAATCAGACAAATGTGTGATGAAGCAGCTGAACTCTCCTGCATCATTGTGAGTGAGATTGTTAAGTTTGATGGAGAAGTTTCCTTTCAAATACTCCTCAGGGAAAGTTTTCGCTCTGTTCTTGTACCGTGGATTCTGTTGTGTTACTGAATGTTCACCTCTAATTAAATCATAAATAGGCTCACTGCCATTGTGTCTCCAAAGCACATTAACATCTTGAAGTTCAAGATCATGTTCAGTTGAAGAACACGGCAGGACAACAGATCCGCCAGTAAAACCAACTACTGTGACCTGTGGATGCACTGAAATGATACAAACCTTAATTGTAAACACAGTCTGTAATTTACACAGGCAGAAATTTTATTTTTAAATGTACTTTGTTTTGTTCTCACCTTTGTTTATCAGCACAGCAAATGCACAGATGAAGCACCAACTGCAGAAACAGAAAAAAAAAAAGTTCCTTTAACTTCCTTGATCTCAACCAATAGATCATGACATTGTTTGAGATGAGCAGAACTGGTCACAAGCAGAGTTGATACACCCTATACGCAAAATATGCTCCGAAACACCAGTGGGCCCCCTTGCTCTTAAAGGTGATTTATTTTACAGTTTCGTTTTTGAAGTGGGCCAGTGGTTATCAAAACATTAATGTTCATTTATCCTCTTACAACAGGGGTGTCAAGGTCAGTTCCTGGAGGGCCGCAGCCCTGCAATGTTTAGTACCAACCCATGCTCCAACACACAAAGTAGTTTTCAACTATCATTTGCCTTATAGCCATATTGCCTTATCATACATCTGACGCAATGCGGTCCCAGGCATGATGCAAGTGGTTTTTGCTAGTTTCAGCCAAAGGCAGTTGTCATTTTCACATCCTGCACCATGATGTTTAAACAGCGAATGCATTTGCACCTATTTGTGTGCCCCATGGGTGTGCTGGTCTGAAAACGTGGTGTGTTCAGGCACATTGTTGGAGCATTGCTATTTTTAGGTGACTAAAATATACTGTGCAATATTTTTTTTGTTATTTAAAGAGCGTGTTACCGCCGGCCTTGCTCTCTGGAGAAGTGTTCAGTCTTTGTTCTAGCAAATTCCGCTGTGTAAATAGTGAATCTGCATGTAAAATAGTGGATCAAGCTGAACCAGGGACCCTCTGCATTGTGGCAGCATCAGTCCCAGCTGATTCCCTGCCGCCCTCCGGTCTGGCTAAAAGAGCTTATTTCTGAGAGGTAAGTTCTAAAAAAGCTAATTTTGTAGTGACGTTGTTGCAAATGTCGTGCTGCGAGTGTGGCTTGTGCAGGATTCACGGTGCAGAAGAGCGTGCAGAAGAGTGCACACTCACTGAGACGAAATGCTCTTATTGAGAGGAAGTATGGGAGAGCTTGTGAGTTGAGCACTCAGGCTTAAGCATTCTCATGCCCACACACATCCTGCGTGCTTCACTTGATCTGCCAGGGTGTGTTACACGTGAGGATCAGCGCCCCTTGTTACACTGAGCGGCTTAATCCTTATAGGCAGTTTGGAGCAGAATTTGTGTGGCGTCGCTGAAGCTGCACTCACAGAAGCGAGCTGTTTTCATTACTAAGCAATCTGTCCTTGTTTCGCTTGCGAGAGGCGACCATGCCTCCCCTGCTCTCTTTTATCTTCTCCCAGTCATCTCGGAGGAAGAAAAGGTGAATTTGCGATCAAACTGGAGTGATCTAACGCCTGCAAACCCTGTGTACATCACTCTCCATGCAGCTTTGATCTGCCAGTGTGTACATGTGAGGATCGGTGCCTCTTCTTTATCGAGTGGCTCAATCCTTCTGAGCAGATTGAAGCAGAAGGCTGTCACCTTGATTCTATATTGCTGACAGATTCATATTTAAATGCGCCTCCCGCCTGGGCCACACCCACGCTGAGACAGACATGCTTTCACCAGAAGTGTTCATGTCTCACTCTGCTTTTGCCAGCACAGGTTACAAATTTATCTTAATATTTCTAATTAATATTTAATATTACTTAAAAGTGATGGGATTGGGTGAGATGCCCGCCTCAACAATTATAACTCATGTTATAATTCAACAACTATTGAGTTACTCCCTAAAAAAGTAACTTATTACGTTAGTTACTTTTTATGGAAAGTAATGCGTTACTTTACTTTTGCATTACTCTTTAATTCTGGGCAGGGTTTGCTTTTTTTATTTCAATATAAAAAGTTATATTTTTGGCAAATGTAAAAGCCTTTTCACACCAAAAGCCTCAGGCTTTGAGAAAAGTAAATTCACGTCCGTACAGTAGACCGCGGAAGAAAAAAATGTCAACTCTTCAGCAATAAAAAAAGGAAAACAAATGTTAGATTATCTTGAGTAATTTTTGCTTATTAGTGCAGTTGAATTGGATCATTGAAGGTCGGCAGCAAAGACATTGGTAAATAAAGTGGGATTAAATGCATAAAGGATATTTGTATTAACATACAGTTTGCGTCATATTCTGAGTTGAATTTCACTGTTTTTATTCATTTTGAGGAATACTGAATCTTTTTTTGTGTGAGTGAGATGAATTAATGCCAGTTCACATTTATTCTAAAACTAACATCTTACTCCTGATTTCTCTCAACATGGGGACAGGAGAGCTTTTAATCAATAAATGGGGAAAAAGTAACTGGCGTTACTCATTTGAAAGAAAGTAACTCAGATATGTTCTTGTCAACTAAAAAGTAATGCGTTACTTTATTAGTTACTTGGAAAAAGTAATAATATTACGTAACTTGCGTTACTTATTTATTCTAATCACTCATTTATTTGTCTATTGTTTGTGTCTTTCATATATTTATTGTAATCACTTGTTTATTTTTGTTATCTGTGTCTTGTCAGTGATCCTGCCTGTGCACTGGAAGCTTCTGTCACCAAGACAAATTCCTTGTGTGTGTAAGCACACCTGGCAATAAAGCTCTTTCTGATTCTGTTTCTGTGTTCTGAAAAGGACACAAAGACAATACAACATGCTAATGGCTAAACCAAGATAATAGTTACAGCTATTTCTTTGAGTATTAACCTGTAAGACGTTAATTGATCAAACCACGAGTAATGCATTAATGCATTACAACAAACCAGGCCAATGCGAGCCCGCACACTTACACACTTTTTGCACGGATCGCAGCAAAACATGCGTGAAGTACAAATATTTTTTTGTTGAAACAGATTATTACTAAAAAAACATAAACATACCCGATGATCATGGTGCCCCGATATAGACTAATTCATGTACATTTTACGTTGCATTTTTGAAATGCTTACAGTAAGAAAACTGAAAGTAAATGTATTTGACGCGATCGGCGTATAACATCAAACTACCGCGAGAGCGCTTGAAATGCATACAAAGTGGTCTGCTCTCTATAGTTCTCGCGGTACTTTGGCACGCCGATCGGTCTAAACATGCGCAAAGCCTCTTCGAGGCAAACGCAACTACGTTTCCGTGTTCATTTCAATAGTTATTCATTTGCACTACACTAACAGGGAAAGTAGCAAAGGTTTTTGTTAGTTTGGTTTTTAACTTGTATTTTAATTGTGAGAAACAAATATATATATATATATATATATATATATATATATATATAGATAGATAGATAGATAGATATATATACACACTTCGGGTGTGGAAACATGACATAATACAAAAAACAAAAAAGGGTCACACAGTCGCTAATTATCTTTTTTTTGCACGCATGTCATGATAACATCAAACATCTTCAGTATGGATGAGGACAACTTCCCTGGTCGCGTTACAAAATTTCAGAATTCTAAAATTTTTCATGAGACATACATAAATATTAATTCGACACTGTGTCCGTAGCTGACTCTTCTAAGGAAATTCCTTTTTACAAGAAATACTAAAACGTGCTGCATTGAAAATTATACTTAAGCATGCAAAATAGTAAATCTTTCTCCTAGAAGTCAGTTGCAGTCTTCACTCAAAACTTCATCACTCATCTTTTCACCTCAGCATTCAGTTCAAAGCCCTAGCAGGCAAACCTCTAGATCCGCTTCAGCAGAAAACCTGAGCTGCTGTGAGACCCAAAACTTTGTGTCCAAAGCGCAACCCTTTCTGAAGTGGCAAGGTCCTTGTCCGATCCATCACACTGCAGTTTATTCACAGTTCTCTCCATTGAGTTTCATATAGACCTTATGCGTCAGAAAAACAAGTGCACAGCAATCATTATTATTTTGTCTTTGACCTTCCATTTTTGTGGTAGATCTATAGCATCACTGTTGAAGGCACTTTCTGAGATTTATTTTCGAAGGCACGACATACCAAATCATGGTCCTGTCCTTCGGCCTGTCATTGGCTTCACACACAATCACAAAATGTGTGGATGTGGCTCTCCCCTCTAAAGGCTAGGACACACCAAGCCGACTCCAAAGAACTAGTGGTGACAAAAGCGTTCCATCTGTGTCGCCTTTATTTAGTTACTCGTTTTTTTTTTATCACTTTCACTTTAATTCTCCAGTACTGACTGAACATCCTATGAGGCAAATCATCCAATCATCCTGCCGATGTGAGCCTGACGAGGGGAGACGTTTGGAACAGACCAAACTAGCCCGTCAGACACTGACCGATGGCCGATTGTCGGCTTGGTGTGTCCCAGGCTTAAGATTGTGTGTCCTAAGTTATTTGGACTATTGGCTCATCAGATATTCGAATATTCAAATAAATTGCCCAGCTTGTTGATCACATGAGGTGCTTGGGAATTTCAGTAAATGAGCAAAAAAATTCTTGGACCATAATGCTGAGAAGAGACCTTCAAGTGAGGGACACAATCTGGCATCCCAGCCCAAAACTGGTGAACTTGCATGTCCAGCTGTTCAGCAGAGCCCCTCACTGCCAGAGATTGTGCCACAGCGAGAGTTATACACATTCACTGAGGCACAAGCTACCTCTGCCAGGCACCTCTATGCCCATAAGTGTAAAGTGCTTGTGGACTGGTGCAGAATACAGACTGAAGACCTGGTGAATTGTCCTGTGCCAATCATTCTGTCGTTCTTACAGTTTCTTACAGCACTTGTGCGCCCTCTATACTTATAGTGAAAATGGCCACTATTACGATTTTTCATTCCCAAATCAATATTTTGTTGATAAGATTCCTGAAGGTAGCAAGGCGGTTAAAACCCCTCGCCCCTCCGCATTGCTCACTTGGCTTTGGACCTAAAATCTCTGTTCAAACCACTGCTGACCGCTGAATTACGAGTACTCTTGCTGACAACTACTACTGTAAAATGAGTGGTGGGATTGCAAGTGCTGACTTCTTTTGGCGCTTGCATGGATTTCATGCCAGTTGATTGTAAGGTTATCCTTAAACCCAAGAAGGGTTATATGCCAAAGGTGCTCTCAACACTGTTTACAGCTCAGGTCATAACCTTGTCAGCAACTATGCAATAATGCTAGCACTGTTGCCACTTGTTTTGTCAGCTCAAATAAACTGAAAGCGCTGACCACGCTGCCGCCTGTTCATTCACAAAAGTGCCATCAGCGCCAATTTTCCTGCTGGTTCTTCTGGCTGTCCTGTATTTAACATGATTATATTCTTGGTCTACAAGGAAACACATTTCAGACAAATATATCACTGCTTCTATCTGAAATGAGAACTTAAAGTGGAGATTGCTCCCCCTTTAGAGTATTAACCCAACTCAATCTTTAATTTCCAAACTAAGTATTAACCTTTAGCACCACTATTTTCCAACATTAATAAGAAAAAAAAAAATAAATAAATAAATAAAATAAAACTAAAATAAAATCAACGTCAAACGTTTTCTTCATAGACAGTGCAAAGAGAAAAAAACTCATTAATAGTTTAGAAAGAGCAATCTGTCACATTTTTGTTTTGTTTTGTTTTAGTTCCTGTTTGCCCTTATTTGGTTCTGTTCCTTTTCTCATTAGTCAATTATTAATTGCTCCACACCTGTTTATGTTCTCACCGATTACGATCCCTGTGTTTATAAGCCCGGTGTTTCTCAGTTTTCTTGTCTTGTGTTAAAGTTGTATAGTTTTCTCCTGTGTTAGCCAGTGTTTTTGCTCTTGGATTTATTAAAGTATCAAATATCTATTTTGAATTACTCCTTCGCCGTGTGCTCCATCCTACGTACCCGTGACACAATCCTTGTCCTCCTGTGGTTAATGTTTCTTCATGTCCAACTCAATATATTCCTGTTTGCCCTTATTTGTGAATATATATATATATATATATATATATATATATATATAACATAACAAAACAGATCCATGGGTGTGACACCTATATTGTTTTTCACATGGACAAGTTAACAAATAACACATCACAAATTGTTTGATCTTATACATACGATTTCTTTTTTTTTTTTCCGGATAACCCCTAAGAGTAAAACGTTTATACATTTTTATCACTTGTTGTCTAAAATCTGATTCTACATTACAATGCTTTAATCTGAGAAATTGAGTAGGCCTATAGGGTAGCCCTTTCTTTAAAAAAGATGGATGAGCACATGCAGCGTAAAAAATACTGAATATCAAGTATTCCGATGTTCCTGATTCTAATCAGGTGTTTAAATCTATTTAGTTTTATGCATATATGATTTAATTTTTGTTAGTATTAGAACTGTACATACTTTACCAAATCTAATTTATTAATTTCCTATAACA
>NW_026129626.1:12383-43390 GCF_022985175.1 Labeo rohita | reverse complement strand
TGGTTTTGTAAAACAACAACCTTTTTACTTTGTCAAAATGAGCTCAGCAAAATTCATCTCATTCTAAGGGGCTGTTCCTTTAAATGCAAATGAGCTCTGCTCACCCCGCCCCTCTCTTCTCTCTGTGGAAAAGACGGTGTTGTTTACATTAGCCGCATTTAGCCGCTAAACTTCCTAACTACCACGTTATAAGGAAAGGTGATCGCAAAGATTCATAAAAAACCCCTTATACTTACTTCTGCTGTAAGTGAAGCTGGATCACAAATGATTTGCGTGAACATAGATGGACATATGTAGATCGGGAGGCGCATTCCCTTCACAAACAAACGTAACCCACTGCATCTTCAGTGGCTCAGATGTCAGGAGTAAATGACAACCACTATGTTCATTATTACATCCAGCAACACAACACCTCAATCGCTCAGTCGGAGATATTCTTGTCTAACTTACATCCCTGCTCCGGCATTGAAACAAAGAGGGCGGACTGTGACAGCTAATTTAAGGTAAATCGCTAATGTCAATCAACTATCGTGGGAGCGGCCTCTGTCGGTGTGACGCCACAACAACAGGCATCTGAGAACGGCTCGATTTGAAAAAGGGGATAATATTTTTACAGATTAATTAAAAAACGCTGCATGGATTTTTATCATTATAGGGTAGATTTGTACATACACTGCCAACACACATTAATGTTCAAACAACATGAAAAAGTGAACTTAGTATCCGATGACCCCTTTAAGATGCATATCCAGATCACCCTGCATCAGTTAACTGTGTTGCATCCTGTGATCCTACAAAAAGTTATATTAGCCAAATTATATTAGGCCATATTTACAATTTAAAACTTCCTTTTCAATTAGCCAGTGTCACATGCTATCCAAACCAGAAGTGGCCCTTATCTGTTTTATAATATATGGGGCATATTTGCCATGCCAAAACTTAGGCTTACACACTGATTAGCCAATGCTGACTATGCCATGTATCTCCCAAAAGTGGCCCAAATTGTTATTAATTATTTGGGTAATATTTGTCATTTTATATGTGGGTCACTTTAGGCTCACAGTCACATTAGCCATTGCTTACTGTGCCATTTTTTTTTTTGCCAAAACTGGCCCAGATATGTTTTAAATAACTGGGCAACATTTGTGGCATCATATGCGTGCCACTTTATGCTCACAGCCATATTAGAATCAGAATCAGAATCAGAATTAGCTTTATTCGCCAAGTGTGCGCAAACACATGAGGAATTTGTTGTGGTTTTTTAAGGTGCTCCTGGTACATACATACATACATACATACATACAACATTTAAATACAATAAAAACTTTAAAATAAATAATAATGTATGAATCTGGAACAGATGATTTATGTACAGATTTGTGCATTATTTCCTCTATATACAGCTATATAAATAAGAGATGTGCATGAGTATTTACATAATAATACTACAGAAGTTTACATAATAATAATACAGAAAGAGACAATAATTAGAATGGAGAAAGAAATGCAGAAATGAATTGTAGAACCCAGGTAATGATTCATGTTTATCTGTTTAAGCTGGAGATGGCATTTGGGAAAAAGCTGTTTTTATATCTAGATGTTTAACCCTTTAGGCGCCAGGGTTTTTTTTGAAAAATGCTGAATTTTCTATGGAAGTCCACTATCATCTCTACAGTTTCCAGCATGTTGAGCTCCAGGTTGTTGTGACTGCACCAGAGAGACAGCTGCTCAACCTCCTGTCTTTAAGCAGATTCGTCGCCATCCCGGATGAGACCAAAGACAGTGGTGTCATCTGCAAACTTCAGAAGTTTGACAGAGGGTTCTTCAGAGGTGCAGTCATTTGTGTAGAGGGAGAAGAGCAGTGGGGAGAGAACGCAGCCCTCGGGAGCTCCAGTGCTGATGGTGTGGGTGCTGGATGTGAGTTTTCCCAGCCTCACTAGCTGCTGCCTATCTGTCAGGAAGCTGGTGATCCACTGACAGATGGAGCTGGGTACAGAGAGCTGTGACAGTTTATTCTGAAGGATATCTGGAATGATGGTGTTGAAAGCAGAGCTGAAGTCCACAAACAAGATCCTTGCATAGGTCCCTGGTTTGTCCAGATGTTGAAGGATGTAGTGCAATCCCATATTGACTGCATCATCCACAGACCTGTTTGCTCGGTAAGCAAACTGCAGGGGGTCCAGGAAGGGTCCAGTAATGTCCTTCAAGTTGGCCAACACCAGTCTCTCAAATGACTTCATGACCACAGATGTTAAAGCAACAGGTCTGTAGTCATTAAGTCCTGTGGTTTTTGGTTTCTTGGGTACAGGGATGATGGTGGAACATTTGAAGCAGGATGGGACTATACACAGCTCCAGGGATCTGTTAAAGATCAATGTGAAGATGGATGATAGCTAGACAGCACAGGCTTTAAGGCAGGCTGGAGAGACACCATCTGGGCCTTTGGCTTTCCTTGTCTTCTGCTTCCTGAAGACTTTGCAAACATCACCTTCACAGATCTTAAGGGCAGGTTGAGAAACAGTAGGGGGGATGGAGGGGCAGGGTGTTGATGACTGTGTTGTGGGACAGTCGGGGTGGGTGTAGGGTGTCAGACCAGTCTTTTGTTTTTCAAACCTGCGGTAAAACTCATTCAGGTCATCAGCCAGTTGTTGATTGGCCTCAGTGCTGGGGGATGGCTCTTGTAGCTGGTGATGGCTTTCAGGCCATTCCACACTGATTTAGAGTCATTTCTTGAAAGCTGTTTTTTTAACTTTCCCGAGTAGTTGAACTTTGCCACTCTTATCTCCCTATTTAGTGTGTATTTGGCCTGTCTGTACAAGGCTTTGTCCCCACTCCTGTAGGCGTCCTCTTTGGCCTGGCGAAGCTGTTTGAGTTTTGCACTGAACCAAGGTTTGTCGTTGTTAAATGTTAAATAAGTCCTGGTGGGTACACACATGTCCTCACAGAAACTGATGTAGGATGTCACAGTGGCAGTGAGCTCATCCAGATCAGTAGCTGCAGCCTCAAAAACACTCCAATCAGTAAGTTTGAAGCAGGCTTGTAAATCCCGCTCTGCTTCAACAGTCCATCTCTTTACAGTTCTTACTACAGGCTTAGCAGATTTAAGTTTCTGCTTGTAGGCTGGTAAAAGATTAACTAAACAGTGATCAGAGAGTCCCAGCGTTGCACGGGGGACAGAGTGATATGCATCCTTTAAAACAGTGTAGCAATGGTCCAGTATATTGCTGTCTCTGGTGGGGCATGTGATGTGCTGTGTATATTTTGGCAGTTCGCGGGTGAGATGAGCTTTATTAAAATCACCGAGCACGATAATGAAAGAGTCCGGGTAACGTTGCTCTGTGTGTGTGATCTGATCGGCCAACAGTTCTAGCCAGTGCTTACTGTGCCCTTTTTTTGCCAAAACTGGCCCAGATACATTTTAGGACAACTGGGCCACATTTGATGAAACATATGTGGACCACATTTAGTTTACACCTTGATTAGCCTTTTGCCATTAGGTGGCCCACATTTGGTTGGCATTATTTGGGCTATATATATGGCACTATTTACCACATGGGTCACTTTAGGGTCACATTCAGATTACACATTGCCGTCAACACTACATCTTTGACTACAGAGGCCCACTTGTGAATTGATACATTTGGGACATTTTTACTGCTTTAAATATGGGCCACTTGAGGCTTACATCCATTTTGTATGAGCCATAAGAAAGCCAGTGGTGCATCATTGCCTTAAGTGGCCCACATCCGCATGCTATCTGTTCAGAAACTGAAAATTGCAAAAATACAGGTACTGTCAATGCGGCAAAAAAAATAAAATAAATAAAAATCCCAGTGTTGTGAAACATAAAATTATTGTGAAATTGGAATCTATACTGGAACCATTCTAAACAACTTCATATACTGAAAACTCACAAACTAATAAACAGTTCATCCTAAACCTGTATGATTTTCTTACTGTATGATTTTCTAACTACTAGAATGCCCAAAAAGTAACATAAAAGTAGACCTTACGATTCATACAGTAGAACTCTAAGTCATATGATAACTTTGTGTTGTCTGGTTGTTGGTTGGATTTTTCAGAAAAGCTGGAAAGCATGAGAGAACAGAGAGAAATCTTTAAATATTTTAAAATGTAATAAGTTAATAAAATATCAACGATGTTTTTGATGATTGTTTAGCTCCACTAATCTGTAGTTTATACAGTTCAGCATGTTGAGTTGTGATGTATGAAAACTTGGAAAAATCAGCAGCGTATCAAATACTTATTTGCCCCACTGTACACTGAACATGTAATGAATAATATGCTTTAAATAATTATTCTTACTGTTCTTATTCAAACTTTAACTGTTCTTAATGTTTGAAAAACATTTTTATTATTTAACTGATCTGACTGTTGTTTACTTTTAAAGATTATAAAATGCATCTTATTATTTTAAAATGCGTGTACATCAGGTCTCATTTGTTTTGTATAAATAAATAAATTAAACCATCTGCCATTACACATTGCACATTGTCTTCCTGACACTAGCAGCTCAACATCTCGGTCAAACTAAGACCTGCTGTGGTCATTTTTTCTCAGAAATGTGGTTTGACCACTGATCTATATAATGACTATTATAGATCAGTGGGTTTGACCCATTGGGTGGACAAAGAGCTTGTGCATGTGAGTGCTTGGCATTCAGTGTATCTGTGTTTAGTTTTTAGGTGAAGGATTTCTTCCTGCTCTGAACTGTAAATCACAGTCAAAAACAAAAACCTAGAAAAAAAATTATATACGACCCAGCTAGGGGTGGGCGATACTGCAAATTTTGGTATCTATCCAAGTAAATACAAGGCCTGTATCGCCGATACTGATGCTGATGTTGATACCGATACATTTTCCTTTTATAATCATACATTTAAATGACCAATACACTTTGAAAATTCACAATAACTCATGTTGATATGACTAAAATATTACATTAACGATATGGATATTCTTTGCCGTTCTGAATGGAGTTTGCAAGCAGAGGAGCCCAGAATGAAAGCAATGCGTTGTTGGAAACTCAGAAGCGAAGACCAGGAGACTCTTGGGTATCTTCAGCAGAATTCTTTAAAAGAACAGGAACTGGCAGGGACATCTTGCTACAAACTTTGCTTGAGAGAATCATTTGTCTGATAACCTCATATTTACCTTAAATGTTAAAAACAATGTACTTTACCTTAGTTTTATTGTGATGCTATGTCAGAACATAGGATCAGCATATTTTCAACAGATTCTTAAATTTGTAATCCTACAGTCCCCCCTTTGAGAGTTTTAATAACTCTCACATAATACAAATTTAAACACTTAAAAAGTTCTGTGTTGATTGTCTGTAGTCATGAACAGCATGCTGACACAGAAACAAACATGCTTCTAGGGTCCGTGAAGTTCTTACGGATAATAGTCTTTTCCGGTTGGAACTGTCATTTCCTCATGATGGGCATGGGTCATTTGTTGAATGAAACACTTGATACTGTGGACGCATAAATAGTATACCAGTAGGAAGAATAACAGCAGAATTGCTATTTCCTTGATCCACAGCCAGTTTATTACAATTTACGCCAGTTTTATTTACAATTAATTATGATTAATTACAATTATTTATATCAGCTGCCAGTAGTAACTGTAGCAGAATTATTTTTCCATCAACTAATCTGTTCGTCCAGCGAACATTCAGTATAAGTTTTATATCAACTCTAAGAAATGATATTTTCTTGGGCACAGAAAATAACTTTCTTAAAGTACTGTTGCATTAGAGCATGTAGCTCGAATCAGAATCGTAAAGGGACATTAATTTGCAAGGCAGAATCAGAATCAAAACTCATGTAATTTGTGCACAAGAGTTTATTAACGAAGGACTAACACATAACTAATCTAAACAAACAGACATGAAATCATTCATACATGGGGGAAGGGTCAGTGAGAACTGAAGTTAGAGAGACCAGAGAATGTAGCTATGAAAAGAGTCAGTTAACCACCTGAGTGAAACCATCAGTGCTGTCTACAGCTTATACTAAACCTCTGTTTTGTTTAGTTAAATGTACGATACTTGCATTGCCTTGGTCGATGAACAAGTGTCCGAATGCAGTCTCGGGTGAAAGTCTCTGGTTTGGAGCAGTGGTGGTTTGGAATCGCGATCACGTTCTTCTGGGTCCGAAGAGTGATGAACTCCAAAGATGTTCTGACTCGATGGTGACTGGGAGTTTCTTCCCATGTGACAATTGAAGAAGAACCAAGAGCTGAGAGGGACACAGCTTAAGTCCTGTGGTCTTTGGAGAATGGAAAGACAAGGCCGCAAGGCCTGGCGCAGCTTAAAGTTCCGACGAGTTCTAGCTCATCCTCCTCATCCTCTTAGGTTCTGGAAGAACTCACGTGAGACGAGTGAAGAAAGCTAAAAGCACGGAAGAGAGAAATGTCTGTTCGAGGACATTTCGTGAGGATGAATTCCAGGGCTGAGTGAATGTGTCTGGCTCTTTGTGGTCAAGAGCCACAGCTCTAGATGTTGGGCCTGTCGGGCCCGCCGGGCACGCCCTGTGCCGGCTCAGGCTCCCCGTGGGTTCCTCCACACGGGCAGCAATCGTGAAGAGCGCGAAAAGAGTGAAGAGAGGGAGGCGGTCAAATGTTTGATGCCTTTAAGGTCTCTGGAGGCTGCGCCTCCAGGAGGTCCACGAACCAATGGTAACTTTCACCTTTGGAGGGAAAGTTTACGACTCTTTGTCTGTGAGCATGGCATTTTGCATATGTAATTCGATTGGGTGTTGATGCAAAAACTAGTAAGGTTTCTTAAAACAATAATATGTTGCATAGGTATCAACATCTAATGTACACCATCTTTTAGATCATCAAAATACGAATTCAAAGAAACCAAACATGACCTAGGTGGGCAAACGACTAGTCATCTATCATAACGCATGCATAAAACAGTAGAAAGACAAATACAACAGACAAAATTAAAATACAATGCAGTAATACTGTACACAATGACCTGGGCTATGTGTGATAGGAAGGTCAAAGAAAGGTTTGTCTGTGAATGAATAGGAAAGAGTCCATTGCTATAGGCATTGTGACTTTCCTATAGGGAAATGTAGGGTGCTCTGCTTGCATTCCTTGAAGCAATAAAACCTATGATATCAGATGGTCACCCTGGCAACGGAGCCCTTTCAGGGTGTTCGTTGCTTTGGGGGGTTGTCTCCAAAATTCCAGCATATAGCTGGGGTTGTTGGTTTTGGAAGATTATTTGTTAAATGTAACAAATAACTGTGTCTGATTGGTCCAGATGCTACATCTCGTTGGATTTTGTTCAAGTTCTCTGTTGGATCCATTAACCCGGTGCAGCATTCAGGGCCAATAATGGTGCAGGCTCCCCCTTGCATTGCAAGAATGTAATCCAAGGCCATTCTGTTCTGTAAGATCATTATCTTGTGCGAAGCAAGAGTGTCCGTGATGTTACCTAGGGCCAAAGCTGTATCATTAGCTAGTTTCTGTACAGAATTCGATAAGCTTCTGACTTGATCCAGGGCCTGTATGACACCATAAGACGGGATTAAGGCTCCAAGAGTTCTTGACCACCATGTTTGTGCACAAGTGAGTCCAGGGATGCAGCCATCTTCTTTGTCTGTGGTAGGAGCTGAGCTTAGTAAATGTGGAGAGCTTGGGGAGGAGTGTGTATTTTCTCTGATAGCCGGTAAAACATAAACCAAGGTGCACCTGCCGTTGAATTGGCTAGGTAGGATGTTGTAGACAGAAGTTCCACATAACCAGAAGATGGTGGAGGAATCATACACCACTGATTTACTGAGAAGAATTTTGGGAGAGATGATGTCCTGTGGAGACAAACTTCTAAGTCCTTTTCCTCTCTTCCTGTTGATGGAGTAATGTCCACATGGGAATTTGTTCTCATCTTGATCACAAAGCTGCAACGTTCATGAGGAATTTCACCCAGTGGAGTCAAGGCTGGAGCATAATTTTCCATGCACCAAGGAAAAGTAATTGGCAGGAGTAGATCTGTCATAATGGGAGTAGCTGAAGTTAGGTTGCAGGATGGTAATCCAGGAATGCAACACGGAGAAGCTGGAGGAGTTGTGATGTGATGGCATGTACCTCTGTTGAATTTTCCACTTGTTTGAACACCGAACAAGGTGCACGTGTCACAGTGGGAGATGGGGCGTGCGACCCATGGTATCCCTGCTTTTACTGAAGGTGGGTGTGGCATGCAAACGTTCTTTCCAGCAAACAAGGCATTTCTTGACATATTCATCAGTTCTAAGAATATGTTGTTTCTGGAGTCTATAGCTTGTGCGATGTTCACGATGATTACTAGCACAGCAATCTTGATCATGTTGATGGATGACTGAAGTTCTTTCATTTGATTCTCTGCGTTGTGTTTTTTTTTATGTTCTGTCTTCCGTGACAGTTGGCTTGGCAGTGGGTCTAGTTGTCCTTTAAAGTTTATAGCTTCATACACAGGTGAGGGGGTCGATGTGTATGGGTCTCGGGACAGCCATCAAGGGGTATCTGCACAGAGTAAGAAAGAAAACAAAAGACGACAGAGCAGTATTTGTTGTAAAAGGCTGCAAACAATAGAGTCGTAGCCTCTGTTTAATCTAGTCTAGTCTTATTGTTCCTTCTTTCCCTAGTTTTTATTCCCCGTGACACCTAAAGAACAGTGAGGTAAGGATGGACTAGTGGATGGGGAAGGCCTATGAGGAAGTCTTCACCTCAGGGTTGGCCCCCGAAGCCTGTTGTATTCGGTTCTTCCCTGGGCTCCTCACTGGTCTGTGTGTCCTATCCTATCCCTGTAGGTGGGGGAACAACTTTACAGTGTGACACATGAGTCCTTCCCTGACACAAGACTGCAGCTGCTGTAATCAACATCACTTGATGTGGTCCGTGCCACTTAGGCTCTAATGGTTTGTTTCTGAATGACTTTATCATAACCCACTGACCTGGGATGATTGTGTGTCCACCTTCTGGTGGATTCTGCCAACACGACTCAACTCTTTCTCTGGAACTCTGTACTGCCTTTGTAAGGTTTTCACAATAAGTGATCAGGGCATCTGAGGCAATGTGCACATCAGCATTTCTAAGATCAATCACACCTGGCATCTGCATTGGGCGTCCTGTAATTATCTCATGAGGGCTTAGACCTACTGATCTGTTAGGTGATGCTCTCAGACTACACAGTACCGCTGACAGCGCTTCGACCCATACTACTCCTTCCTGATGCATTTTGCTTAGCCTGGTTTTGATTGATCTGTTTGCACGTTCGACTTGCGCCGTGGCCTATAAGGACAGTGAAGATTCCACTTAATTTTCAACATTTTAGACACTTCCTTGACTACCTGTCCTGTGAAGTGGGTTCCTTGATCCGAGTCAGTGCTATCTGGTAATTCCCATCTGGGAATAAAATCAGTGACAAGACATTTAGCAGTATGTGCAGCTGTGGCACGCCCTGTTGGATAAGCTTCTATCCATCTTGAGAACTTGTCTATTACTATCAAAACGTCAGTTTTTCCCTTACAAGGAGGCAATGGTATGTAATCAACTTGCAGTTGACGAAACAGTCCTGGTGGAGCTGGGGTATGTGTTGCTGCTGTAGTTGCTGCTGGCATCATTATTTTTTTTGATATGTAACGCGTCTCTTGACTGTTTCAGTGGCTACATTTCTGAATTTTGGATTCCACCATTGATTTGAGAACCTGTGATTCATTGTTGCTGGACCATTGTGACCCAAATTGTGTATTTGTTGAGCCAAATATGGCAGCAGTGATTCGGGAGCAATATATTTCCCTCCTTTGGTCCAGCAACCAGATGAATCCACTGTGGCTCCTTTGTCTAGCCATGTCCATGCTAAAGGAATGTCTTTGTACAGATCAATGATTGATTCAGGAGGCAGAATTGTCTTCTGTGCTGTACTACCTGAACACACCTGTACATTTGCATATAAACAAGCCTGTTTAGCAGCTGCATCAGCAAGAGCATTGCCTTTAGCTTCTGTAGTATTAGCTGTGAGATGTGCTTTCACTTTGATCACAGCTAATTTCTTTGGAAGTTTCATGGCAAACATTAGATCTTTCACTAATCCAGCATGCTTAATGGGTGATCCAGCAGAAGTTAAAAACTGTCTACTTTGCCAAATGATACCAAAATCATGAATTACCCCAAAAGCATACCTGGAATCAGTGTAGATATTTGCAGTTGATCCTGACGCTAGCGTGTATGCTCTAGTTAAGGCTACTAGTTCTGCAGCTTGAGCTGAAAAATGATCTGGAAGACGACCTGAAGCTATCACTTCAGTGGTAGAAGTTACTGCATAACCTGCTCGTCTGTTTCCTTCAATAACTTGAGCTGAACCATCAACAAACAAATATGTATTGCATTGTATTGTGTATCTTTGTGTGCTATCTGTGAAACAAAAGAGTGATCTTCACCTTTTTGCCTATCTTTCCCATTTCCATAGTACAATTGACTTGAGACCTTTGTTCTTCAGCACTTCTCCTACTGTTTTCCTCAACCACATGACTTAACGTAGGCCTACTTCCACTCTCTTGTACAGCACCTCGATTTGAACCTTTATTTTTATCCGCATCAACTTGATCTTTCCCTACTTCAGTTCTCTGCACTTCTTCTACTGGTGAAACAACTTGCAACCTGCCTTTTGTGTGGACAAACATTTTTCTTATGTCCAATATCTCCGCACTCAAAGCATTTTTGACTGCCAGTGTTCGCATAAATCATATAGGATTTCCCTTCATGCTGAACACGAAAAGAGATATTCAAAAATGATTCCAAAAACATAAACACTTGGTATCTAAATGGAAGCACGTGTTTTAATGCTTGATTCTTACAACCTAGCGGAATCATTTTTATTCCGCTAGCCAGTTTTCCAAACCTTAGTAGTTCTCGTTCAGTTTCAGAGCTAAGGAACGGTGGCACATTAGAAATTGTAACTTTGGTTGAAAGCGAAATCAGCGGTGAAATAACACAAATAGTCCTTCTTTTGGTGGCATTTTCTGAATTTACGCACAAACAGACTGAACTTTTTGGTGGACAGAGACTGCAATCGTGTCTATTCCTCTCTCAAATCAATCATTTTGCCTTGAAAGATTTGTAATATAAACATTTTTTAAATTTAGCTCCTCAGTACCTGAGCGAGCTCCTATCACATTATAGTCCCTCACGTCCGCTGCGTTCTCAAAACTCTGGCAATTTGATAATACCGAGAATATCGAAATCAACCGCGGGCAGGAGATCATTTTCTTATCTAGTGCCCAAACTCTGGAACAATCTACCCTACAATGTTCGGGACGCAGACACACTCTGTCAGTTTAAATCTAGATTAAAGACCCATCTCTTTAACCTTGCTTACACATAACAAATCAACATATTCTTATAATTCAAATCCGTTAAAGGATTGTTAGGCTGCACTAATTAGGTCAACTGGAACCGGGAACACTTCCCATAACACCCGATGTACTCAGTGCATCGTCAGAAGAATGGCATCTACGCTAATATTAGTCTGTTTCTCTCTTATTCCGAGGTCACATTAACCACCAGATCCAGTCCGTATCCAGATCAGATGGTCACTGCAGTCCTCCGGATCCAGTCCTAACACAGCCCAGATGGTGGATCAGCACCTAGAGACAACCTCTACAGCCCTGAATGTCAGCGGAGTCCACATCAACTAGATGAGCCCTAAAAACAGATCCCCAGTGAAGACCTCGTCACCTAGACGGCTGTCGACATATTAGCCCGGTTCTTTCAACACTGCACTGGCTCCCTATTCAACATCGTATAGATTTTAAAATCTTGCTAATTATTATAAAGCCCTGAATGGTTTAGCTCCTCAGTACCTGAGCGAGCTCTTATCACATTATAGTCCCTGAGTGTCAGCGAAGATCACATCGACTAGATGAGCCCCAGATACGGATCCCCAGTGAAGACCTCGTCACCTAGATGGCTGTCGGCACAATACCACGGGAACCAGATGAGTCCTCTGCGTCTGGCTACGAACTGGCCCCCGGCTGAGCCTGGTTTCTCCCAAGGTTTTCTTCTCCATTTGTCACCAATGGAGTTTTGGTTCCTTGCTGCTGTCGCCTCTGGCTTGCTCAGTTGGGGACACTTTCTCTTGACACGATATTGTATTTTATTTTATTGTATTTGATTAACTACCTTTACCTGAAAATTGAGTGTTTATTGTTGCCATTTTGCATTGTTGATGTACTATTTTCTATTTAATACTGTACAGCCACTTTGTCACAGTTCTGTATTGTTAAAGGCGGTATATAAATAAAGGTGACTTGAACTGAGCTCTGGGTGTCCACACACAGCCATAAGGATTTTGTCCTCCATTTTTGTTTGGGATTTCTGCCTCCACTCGCTTCGTCGTAATCGCCAAAGTACAGATTTTTCAACTTGTGCGAATTCCACGAATCACGTGTTATTGTGCGTTCACACCAGACGTGAATGAAGAGTTAAGCATGAGTGATTTACATGTTAAGGCAATGCAAAGACGTGAACAGACATCCTGCGGCGCGATTTGCGCAAATGAGGTGGCGCAAATGACGCGGCGCGAATTGAGCGTTTCGGGCGTTGGACGCACTTAACGCGTGATTCGTGCAATTCGCGCACGTTGAAAAATCTCAACTTTAACCAATCGTTAACCAATCAGGAACTTGCTCTAGTAGTGATGTGATTATGAGGTAGCGAGCAGAGGCAGAAATCCCAAACAACAATGGAACACAAAATCATCATCGCTGTATGTGGACACCCAAAGCTGTACGATACATATTCGTACTTTTATAGAAACAGGAATAAAAAGGATCTTGCTTGGAAGAAAGTGAGTGAGGAGGTCGGACAATCTGGTAAGTTATAAAAAACACTCTTTACTCAATATAAGCTATATATATACATATCGAGACTACAAACTTGCTAAAGCCGGTGTTACAAGATTTTTGGTTTCTGAGATATTCGGTTTCCGTGGGCGGAGCACATGAATATTAATGAGACATGACCAGACATGCGCGAATGATCGTGAAACTAAAAATATCAGCTCTGCTCCATCTCAGAATGTTAAACGATTTTTTTTTTCATAAACCTAACAGATCTTTGTCTAATCTATGAACTTATGTCTAAAATAAATGTGTTTACCTTGTTAATGCAGTTACAAAAGTTGTATTAGTATGTTCTTTTTTCACGTGAGGTCATCCACGACTAAATGAGAATGACAGGCTTTCACTTCATGTAACTTTATATGCATCCCTCATCTGCATCCAGTATTGATTTTAGTTCGTAGCGGTAGGTAGATTTCTACCTTGTGATGCTTTAAACTGAGACTTTATTGTTGTTATTCGTTGTTAAATACATCACTGTCTGTAACATCTTAAACTTCTAGAAATGTATCTGTGGACGAATACGTTTGTTTATAAACTAACCTAATGTGATTGTTTAAATTGTTAACTTGTGATCAAACCACTTTGTGTAAATAAACTAACTTGAACTATTAAGCCTATTAGCCTAAATCAAGATTCAAAATGTCTGTTCTTTTATCACGTGTTTCACTGTTGTGCTGGATGAAAAACATGTATACATCATATCTTTATGGAGTTTAACGGTGTTTACATGGCATAATAGAGTCAGTAGTACGAAGATCCAAAAGTAATGCAGATTGTGACTATTCAACATTGTCCAACATTCACCATCTCAGTGCATCGTCAGAAGAATGGCATCTACGCTAATATTAGTCTGTTTCTCTCTTATTCCGAGGTCACATTAACCACCAGATCCAGTCCGTATCCAGATCAGATGGTCACTGCAGTCCTCCGGATCCAGTCCTAACACAGCCCAGATGGTGGATCAGCACCTAGAGACAACCTCTACAGCCCTGAATGTCAGCGGAGTCCACATCAACTAGATGAGCCCTAAAAACAGATCCCCAGTGAAGACCTCGTCACCTAGACGGCTGTCGACATATTAGCCCGGTTCTTTCAACACTGCACTGGCTCCCTATTCAACATCGTATAGATTTTAAAATCTTGCTAATTATTATAAAGCCCTGAATGGTTTAGCTCCTCAGTACCTGAGCGAGCTCTTATCACATTATAGTCCCTGAGTGTCAGCGAAGATCACATCGACTAGATGAGCCCCAGATACGGATCCCCAGTGAAGACCTCGTCACCTAGATGGCTGTCGGCACAATACCACGGGAACCAGATGAGTCCTCTGCGTCTGGCTACGAACTGGCCCCCGGCTGAGCCTGGTTTCTCCCAAGGTTTTCTTCTCCATTTGTCACCAATGGAGTTTTGGTTCCTTGCTGCTGTCGCCTCTGGCTTGCTCAGTTGGGGACACTTTCTCTTGACACGATATTGTATTTTATTTTATTGTATTTGATTAACTACCTTTACCTGAAAATTGAGTGTTTATTGTTGCCATTTTGCATTGTTGATGTACTATTTTCTATTTAATACTGTACAGCCACTTTGTCACAGTTCTGTATTGTTAAAGGCGGTATATAAATAAAGGTGACTTGAACTGAGCTCTGGGTGTCCACACACAGCCATAAGGATTTTGTCCTCCATTTTTGTTTGGGATTTCTGCCTCCACTCGCTTCGTCGTAATCGCCAAAGTACAGATTTTTCAACTTGTGCGAATTCCACGAATCACGTGTTATTGTGCGTTCACACCAGACGTGAATGAAGAGTTAAGCATGAGTGATTTACATGTTAAGGCAATGCAAAGACGTGAACAGACATCCTGCGGCGCGATTTGCGCAAATGAGGTGGCGCAAATGACGCGGCGCGAATTGAGCGTTTCGGGCGTTGGACGCACTTAACGCGTGATTCGTGCAATTCGCGCACGTTGAAAAATCTCAACTTTAACCAATCGTTAACCAATCAGGAACTTGCTCTAGTAGTGATGTGATTATGAGGTAGCGAGCAGAGGCAGAAATCCCAAACAACAATGGAACACAAAATCATCATCGCTGTATGTGGACACCCAAAGCTGTACGATACATATTCGTACTTTTATAGAAACAGGAATAAAAAGGATCTTGCTTGGAAGAAAGTGAGTGAGGAGGTCGGACAATCTGGTAAGTTATAAAAAACACTCTTTACTCAATATAAGCTATATATATACATATCGAGACTACAAACTTGCTAAAGCCGGTGTTACAAGATTTTTGGTTTCTGAGATATTCGGTTTCCGTGGGCGGAGCACATGAATATTAATGAGACATGACCAGACATGCGCGAATGATCGTGAAACTAAAAATATCAGCTCTGCTCCATCTCAGAATGTTAAACGATTTTTTTTTTTTTTTTCATAAACCTAACAGATCTTTGTCTAATCTATGAACTTATGTCTAAAATAAATGTGTTTACCTTGTTAATGCAGTTACAAAAGTTGTATTAGTATGTTCTTTTTTCACGTGAGGTCATCCACGACTAAATGAGAATGACAGGCTTTCACTTCATGTAACTTTATATGCATCCCTCATCTGCATCCAGTATTGATTTTAGTTCGTAGCGGTAGGTAGATTTCTACCTTGTGATGCTTTAAACTGAGACTTTATTGTTGTTATTCGTTGTTAAATACATCACTGTCTGTAACATCTTAAACTTCTAGAAATGTATCTGTGGACGAATACGTTTGTTTATAAACTAACCTAATGTGATTGTTTAAATTGTTAACTTGTGATCAAACCACTTTGTGTAAATAAACTAACTTGAACTATTAAGCCTATTAGCCTAAATCAAGATTCAAAATGTCTGTTCTTTTATCACGTGTTTCACTGTTGTGCTGGATGAAAAACATGTATACATCATATCTTTATGGAGTTTAACGGTGTTTACATGGCATAATAGAGTCAGTAGTACGAAGATCCAAAAGTAATGCAGATTGTGACTATTCAACATTGTCCAACATTCACCATCTCTTGTTGTGATTGTCATACACTGCAGAAAAAATGTAATTTATGTTGTTAAAGAGATTTTTTTTTTTTTTTTTTTGTCATGTTACTAGATAAAATAAAATATAAGTGAAACCAACAATTCCAGATCACCTGAATGATATGAGCTATCAGTCACTGAAGTTAATCTTTAGTTACTTCTTACAGAAGGTTTAAAATGGGTCCCTCTGGCAATGACTACTATAATGTCCTCAAAACCATGAGTGGCCTAATACATTTTTGTAACCTATTCTGTGCCATCTGCTCTTTGACCATGCGTTGCACTGTGTATCTGTAATAATTTGGAAATGTGATATTCCAAAGGATTTTATTTTATTATTATTTTTTTTTTTTTTGGATTAAAGAGTAAACCAACCAAATGTTTATTTAGTGGGTAATGTCTTTAAACTCATGGGTTTTACTTAGAATGAGGGTCCTGTGTAACATACAAACAAAAGATACCCATATGCTCCCACAGTGTGTCTGGAGCACAATAAAGCAAGCAAAAGGACTAGGAAAACCAACATCATCAGATGACAGATTTACACACCCACTTGTTAATCAATTTGCTATTCTCAAATTATAAGAATGTGAAGTGTGTCAAAATGATCACATAAAGCTCTATAAACATTTTCTTACCCCACTACATTATGCAAATACTCATCATTAGAAGCCAAAAACTGGGGTGGACAGTTATCTAATAAACCAATGTCAGAAGTGAAATCATCCAGTATTCAATGGACTGAGGAGATTTATTAATTAATTTATTATACTTGTTTACATTGTTATGAAAAATTGTATGTAAGTGGCCATTTTGCTAGTTTTGTAAGGGTGAGGTTAGAGATGGATGTAACTACATACAATGAACTTTTTGAGTTCAAGCATTCTGGAACATTACCTGTTGGAAATCCCTCTGACATAGTGTCTATAGGTCCACCCACTGTTGACAGCTGCACCCCATTATCACTTCAATTAGTGGCCTTTATGAAGAGCTGCCTCAGAGCAGCAGTCAGTGTGCTCTCTGTTTGATGCTGCTCTGGACCTTTCTTTCCATATGGTGTTGTAGCTGTGTACAGATGTAAGTTTGTTGTTTGAACATTATTATGGTTTGGATTCTGTTTTGCCATATATTGATTGTTTAACTTGTTTATTCCTATTTTTGTTCATGTTAAGTTCAAACCAGTTTGATACACCTATGGAAATCCTATGTACTGGCATTGGTGAAAATAAACATGCAAATGGATGTTGTTTCAAGCTGTTTTAATTGACATCCCGTTGTGATGCTCCCCCTGTGAATTAGCCTTATCCTAAGAGTCTTTTACATTACCTGAGGGTATTCTAGGAACGCTAAAATGGTTTTCCACAGAAAAGCTAAAAACGTCATTATACAAAGTGAGTATATGTATATTCTACATCTCAGTTAAGTGTTTTTTTTAAATAGTATAATGATTAACCTGCCTTTTTTTTAGATGAAGTTTTGCATTATATAAGGAGGAAGGAAGGAGGCGCTTTGGCCGAAGTAATCTGCACACAAAAGAGAAGGCCAAAGAAATTTTTATGGAATTGCACAGTAGTGCAATAGGGGCTCACTGTGGCATTCATAAAACCTTGGATGCAGTGAGCAGGTTTTATTGGCCAGGCATGTCTGTTTTTCAGGTGGCAGACCCATGGGAGATTGTGGGTATGGACTTTAGTGGGAAAGCTCACACCAACAAAAGATGGCTACCTGTACATTTGTGTGACGGTAGATTATTTTACAAAGTGGTGTGAGGCTTTCCCACTGAAGTCTAAAAGGGCAGAGGAGGTAACCGAGTGTATAATTAAACTTTTCTATAAATTTGGTGCCCCGAAAAGGATACTAATGGATCAAGGCACTGAATTTATAAACCAGGTTAGTATTAAAGTTGTTTTTGTGTGTGTGTATGTTTGTTTGTTTGTTTGTTTGTTTTTTTTTGTTTTTTTTTCCCCCATTCTAATTCTTAATATTTTCTTGAAAGAGCTTTTTTTTCTTATTTAATGAAATTCCTGCTCACCTAAAAATAAAACTTTGTGTGTGTATATACAGATCAGTCTAGAGGTGTGCCAAACACTGGGCATCAGTAGGAGCTTATGTGCACCATACCACCCACAAACAATGGTTTGGTTGAGAGGCTTAATGGCAGAATTCAGAGGTTATATATATTTATATATATATATATATATATAGTTGTGTTGTGTTGGCCCAAGTTTTAAATCTAAATGACAAAAGCATTGATCTCGCTGATTAAAATGGCAAAATCTACCCCAAAGGAAAACTTGACCACTTAGTGCACTTTGAAGAAGAACCACCAGCAAAAGCTCCCAAAGTCACATATGTCACAACATCCTTACCTGCCACTGTGCCTTCAGTTCCCGTTTTAACCCCAGTCACTGTCAATTGCCCACCTTTTCAAACCCATCTCACATTCACCCATCCTGTTACCAATCAGGGCTTTATAAGTAATTAGTAAGATTTTAAAATCTATACGATGTTTAATTGGGAGCCAGTGCAGTGTTGACAGAACCGGGCTAATATTATCATACTTTTTGGTTCTAGTAAGAACTCTAGCTGCTGCATTTTGGACCAGCTGGAGTTTGTTTATTAAGCGAGCAGAACAACCACCCAATAAAGCATTACAGTAATCTAATCTTGAGGTCATAAACGCATGAATTAATGTTTCAGCATTTGACATTGATAGCATAGGTCATAGTTTAGATATATTTTTGAGATGGAAAAATGCAGTTTTACAAATACTAGAGATGTGGTTTTAAAAGGAAAGATTACCATCAAATAGCACACCTAGGTTCCTAACTGATGACGAAGAATTGACAGAACAGCCATCAAGTATTAGACAGTTTTTTAGGTTATTACACACTGAGGTTTTAGGCCCAATAATTGACACCTCTGTTTTTTTCAGAATTTAGCAGTAAGAAATTACTTGTCATCCAATTTTTTAACTCAACTACACAATCCATTAGTTTTTCAAATTGGTACGTTTTGCCGGGCCGCAAAGAAATATAGAGCTGGGTATCATCAGCGTAACAGTGAAAGCTAGCACCAAGGGTAACATGTAAAGCATAAAAAGTAATGGCCCTAGTACTGAGCCTTGCGGTACTCCATACTGCACTTGTGATCGATATGATACCTCTTCATTTAATGCCACAAATTGATGGCGGTCACAAAGATACGATTTGAACCATGCCAATGCACTACCACTAATGCCAACATAATTCTCAAGTCTATTCAAGAGAATGTTGTGGTCAACAGTATCAAACGCAGCACTAAGATCCAGTAGCACTAACAGAGAGATGCAACCACGATCGGATGACAAGAGTAGATCATTTGTAACTCTAATAAGAGCAGTCTCGGTACTATGGTACGGTCTAAAACCTGACTGAAAATCCTCACAGATATCATATTTCTGTAGGAAGGAAGATAATTGTGAGGATACAACATTTTCTAATATCTTTGATAGAAATAGGAGATTCGAGATAGGTCTGTAATTAGTTAATTCATTGGGGTCAAGTTGTGTTTTTTTAATTAGATGCTTAATAGCAGCCAGTTTGAAGGTTTTGGGGACATATCCTAATGACAGTGATGAATTAATAATATTCAGCAGAGGATCTATGAGATCTGGAAGCAAGTCTTTTAGTAGCCTAGATGGAATAGGGTCTAGCATACAAGTTGTTGGTTTAGATGATTTAACAAGTTTATACAATTCTTCCTGACTTATAGTAGAAGTAATACAAGCACTGTATACAAAGTGTACAGTATACATGATTCTAAAAAGGCTGTGATTGAATGAAAAATACATGATTGAATGAAAACAAAACAAAACAAAACAAAACAAAAAAAAAACCTTTCACAAGGTACTGTATTTTAACTTCTGTCAGTTTCCATACAGGTATCTTTACTTTTGTCTTTTATCTAAGTATGATGGGAACTTTTAAAACACTGCTGGGAAATGCCTGTAGACAATAAAAACAGGCTTATCAACATACCATGCAATTATAAAAATGGGTACTGAAACCCACCCAGACAAGACTCACGTTTCTGTCAGTACATCATTTCAGCAACTTTGAGAACCTGTCTGATTGGATGAGATAAAAAAAAAAAAAAAAATACATACATACACATAAGCAAAGCACTTTGTGTACAGTTCTTTACATTTCATCCCAGTTATGCAAACTTTTGAAGACTCTCATAGCCTGTTTGTTATTCTGTTCATACATAAATGACATATAAAAGCTCACTGCCACAAACTACACAATAAAACACTTTCACTTTCTTGCTGTCATGTCAGGTGATTTAAAGAAGGTAAAACTGTTTTACAACACACCTTATAAATAGACTCAGTTTCATTGCCACAAACATTCATTTGCATATCTTGTGAATATGTTGTTTTCCCCCTTCATGTTTAGTATCATTCTAGAGGTCTCTGTGTGATTGGTAAAATGGTCTCAATTTCACAGCAGTCACTTACACCATGAAAAAGATTGAAAACTTTTGAAGAATTCTGTTCTGCTGTGGAAGGGGTGTGTCCCCCTGAAGGATCTGGTGGGAATGTTTTTCTGTCTCTGGCCAGGTGTGATCCTGGGTCACAAGATCCTGACAAACCAAAAAGTCTTTATGTTTTTGCAACTTATTGGAAGACTTGTTTGTTTCTGGTCTGGGTATATAAGCAAAGTGGCATTATTGTCCTTTGGGATTCTGTAGCCAGAAGAACCCTGCAGCGCATGCAAATCTGGAGCTCTGCACTAGAACTCACATGCTGCTGTGTGTCTCTCTGTGGTCAGGAGTGCATCTCCTACTCATAGATTAATTTTTGAACCATTGATGTTATGTATTTTTCTGAATTGGAACTATTGAGTATGGAAGTCTTCCTTCTCTGCATCATCAATTCGTGTCTTGAGCTGAAAATGAATGTTTGTGGCAATGAAACTGAGTCTATTTATAAGGTGTGGTGTAAAGCAGTTTTACATTCGTTAAATCACCTGACATGACAGCAAGAAAGTGAAAGTGTTTTATTGTGTAGTTTGTGGCAGTGAGCTGAGTGACCTTTAATTTGTCAATTATGTATGAACAGAATGACAAACAGGCTATGAGAGTCTTCAAAAGTTTGCATAACTGGGATGAAATGTAAAGAACTGTACACAAAGTGCTTTGCTTATGTGTATGTGTGTTTTTATTATTTATTTATTTTATCTCATCCAGTCAGACAGGTTCTCAAAGTTGCTGAGATGATGTTCTGGCAGGGTGGTTTCAGTACACATTTTTATAGTTGCATGGTACGTTGATAAGCCTGTTTTTATTGTCTACAGGCATTTCCCAGCAGTGTTTTAAAAGTTCCCATCATACTTAGATAAAAGACAAAAGTAAAGATACCTGTATGGAAATTGACAGAAGTTAAAATACAGTACTTTTCTTTAGTGTGATTTATTCTATATTTATTCTATATTTTATTTGTATATTATTCTTAATATTTTAAAATATTTTTTCTTAAATAATATTTGTTTGTACACAGTATATTTATTTAAGTTTAAATTAATATAAAGAGCAG
The DNA here is from genome assembly GCF_022985175.1 of Labeo rohita. Taxonomy (NCBI): domain Eukaryota; kingdom Metazoa; phylum Chordata; class Actinopteri; order Cypriniformes; family Cyprinidae; genus Labeo; species Labeo rohita. The sequence goes on along the minus strand of NW_026129626.1, from coordinate 21,841 downwards.
TTTATTTATTTATTTATTTATTTAATTTATTTTTGTTTTTTTTTTTTTTTTTTTTTGCAAAAATGGTCTGTTACGGGATGACATGTAGTATTACTACAATAAAACGTGTGGTGTGTACAAAATGTGAAGTGTGGGGGGGGCGCCGGGAAGGAGTCTCGCCCGGGGAGCAATTCAGTGTAGAACCGCCACTGGCTTTACCGCTTCATAAAAGGCACCAGACTACAGAAAATGGCATATACTCTAGTAAATGGGGGGAGGACCCACCCACATTTATTTTGCTTCGGACGCCCATGCCCTAAACCCATATTCACTGTCTATTAGATGTACACTACTGTTCAAAAGTTTGGGGTCAGTACATTTTTATTGTTTCTTTTCTTTTTTTTTTTTTTTTTTTTTTTTTTTAAGAAATTAATACTTTTATTCACCAAGGATGTATTAAGTTAATAATTAAAAGTTTATTAAAAGTTCATAATAAATAATTTACATTGTTATTTTGTATAATTTACATTTATATTTTGAATAAACACTGTACTTTTTAAACTTGTTATTCATGAAAGAATCCTGAAGAAAAAAAATTACAGGTTCCAAAAAATATTTGGCAGCACAACTGTTGATATTATCCAACATTGATCATTCTAATAATAAATCTGCATATTAGAATGATTTCTGAAGGATCATGTGACACTTAAGACTGGAGTAACAACTGATAAAAATTCAGCTTTTCATCACAGGAATAAATTCTATTTTAAAGTATGTTAAAATAAAAAAAACATTATTTTATATTGTAAAAACATTTTGCAATATTACTGTGTTTATAGAGAGAGAGAGAGAGAGAGAGAGAGAGAGAGAGAGAGTCACGGGTGCGGAGCAAAGCGACAGACACAGTGGGCGTGACGTCAGGCCTCGGAGAGGCTTTTATTAAACAATAAACAGAAAGTGTCCAAAAAGGGGGAAAAAGTGTCCAAAATAAATGGGGGATCTGGTGTCCTCGACGTGAAGGGGTTCCGTGAAGGAGGGGCAGTGTTCAGAAGGGAAGGGTCCACGTAAGGGGCGGAGTCCGGCGGCCGCACTTTCTATAGCGGCGGCACTTCCTCAGGCGGGTGAGAAGGCCCGGCATCCTGGCCCACAGCCATTTCCATGCGGCTCACGTCCGGACCGCAGGTCCGGCAGCTCGCCCATCCTATCGGCGGCGCTCGTCCCTTATCGCACCCTTCCTGGACCCACGAGGACACCAGCGTGCATGCACGGGGAAGAGACCGGTCTCCTGAGGAGAGGCGCGCTCGGCATTTTAACAGCGGCGGTGATGAGGCTTCATTCACATCAGGTGTGCCTCATCACACGCTGCCAGACCTGGATGTTTCAGCGCCCCTCCTCCTCCCACACGCCCACTCCCGTCGGGAGCCTGGTGAAGGGCGGCGATTACCGACGGGGTGAAGCTGATAGTTAGGGGGGAGGCAGCCGACTCGTCACAATATATATATATATATATATATATATATATATATATATATATATATATATATATATATATATATATTTAATCAAATAAATGCAGCCTTGACGAGCATAAGAGACTACTTTAACCCTTTCACTGGTGGGTTTAAAATATTCAATCTGACCCCCCAGAGTGAGTTTTTTTTAGGCGACCGTTATTTTAGAACGTTCACTTTATTGTTTCCATGGCGACGCGTCATGATTGACACGGCAGCCATTATAGCGCTGTATGACAGGCGTATCGCTTTTATTTCGTTTTTCCTTTTTTATTCAAAATATTCACACACTTGCTTACCATGTTTTCAACTATCTGATATTCCGATTCACGAATACGTGTAAGTGAGTGTATTTTGCCGTTTTAAAACCTTTATAAATGATCTGTATTGTGATCTATAACGTGAGATGGGCGCCGCCATGTTTGTTTGCGCTGCCGTTCAGAGAGTCCTGTCAGCCTTCAAAAGTGGTCTGATGTCTAGTCTATTCTTGGGCTATGGTTATATGTCTATTAAATTTTCACTGACAGCCCAAATTTTGCCTTGTTTTAGCCTAGATGTCTGGGCTGTGTTTGAACAGCTAATAGACGTCTTTTAAACGCAAAATTGTTTACTGGGATGATATGACATGTTCTAGGGGTGGAGCTAAACTCCAATAAACTCCAATAGGGTGAAGGCCCTATTGATCCCCTAAGGATTATTATTATTAGGGCCCGAACCCAAAAGGGCGAAGGCCCTATTGATCCCCTAAGGATTCTTATTATTCTTCTTCTTATTTTTTTTTGACTATACACTGAATATGCTAAATTGCGAGTGGATTTTGGATATTTTGAATGGTGTTGATATGGCAATTTATTAAAGTAAGAGTAAAAAAATAACAGTAATTTTCTTATATCTTTAAAGTGCATTATTCTAACTCTTCAAACCTTTTTTACATATGAAAAATAAGTCATTCTTAGGAAACATGGTTAGTTTCAAAATGCTATCTAGCTCAGAGGCCCAGAAAACATGAAAGATATTATATATCATAACTTAGCAGATGAAGACTGTAATACCAGGGGTGACCACCAGATGGAGTCTCAGGATAAGGGATCTTTTTAACTCCTTTTTTTGCTCATTCTCAGTGTTTAGGAAAGAAAAATAATTCAATCGAATCAGTTGACATGTACTGTAAGAATACTTTTACATAATTATATAATGCCAAAAAAAATATCTTACGCTTTCTTACTGATAGGATAAGAAATCTTTAAAGTCTGATAATTTACCGCTCAGTTCAATTAATTAGAATAAGAAACAAATACATAAAATAAGTTTACTTTACTGCTAATATATTTGTATATAATTATTTCACAAATGCTTATAGATCATTAAAATAACATTTAAAAATGGTTGTTATTCATAAAAAGTGTTGGTAACAATTTAAAATAATGTCTGCTGTTTACATTAGTTAATGCATTAACTTGAACTATGAACAATGAACTATATTTTTTACAGCATTTATTAATATTTTTTATTGTTTGTTTATAAAAATATTCATGTTCATGTTAATTCACAGTACATAAACTAGTAATAAAATATCCAACTTTACATTTTAATAATGTGCTAATAATTTTTAACTTAATATTAATGTGTAACGAGGGCACTGAGGCAGAAGTAGAATCCATTTGCGGTTGTTTATTAAAGTAGACAGAGTAGAGGAAAACGGGCAGAGGGTCAATACCGGAAAGGCAGTCCAATAGCATACACGACACAATCGTAATCCAAGCAGCAGAGAGATAACACAGGCAGTGGGTCAAATACCATGAAGTCAGTCCAATATAGCAAACAATCCGACAGGGGTAATCCGTAAACTCAATAGTCCATAAACAAAGCAAGATAGCAACAGGTAATCCAACAGAGTAAATATAAACGCTCGGTAAGGCAGGTTAAACTGGCAATACTTTGCAAAGTACTAAGCACATGGCCAGTCTATATATAGTGACAAACAGGAAGTAGCAGTAGAAGCAGCAGAGGGAGCGTGCAGGCAGTCCTAGGGTGAGGGCTCCCTCTGCTAGCTTGGTGTTACATAATGCTAAAAAATGCTATATAATTATTGTTCATGTTAACTAATATAAATATATTAGTTAACATGAACAATCATTATATAACATTTATTAATGATAACAAATGATATTGCATGGTAAAGTCTTGCCAAAGATTTATATATGGTTCTTTCCTGGTGTGTGTGTGTTGATCTTATAGTGTAACCCTTTCATTGCTGTATCCCTTAAATCCAAACTGCCAGAGGGTTACTGTAAATGCATGTGTCCGCTGGGCACCGTTTTCCTGATGCTACCTTCATGGTGATTGCGCTGGCGGCGAGGGCCCGTCATTGCTGCTTGCAGCTATATTTATTATTAGGGCCCGAGCCCTAAAAAGGGCAAAGCTTAGTTAAATGCTTAGTTCCATCGATATAAAATAGTCTACTAAAAATAGAAAATTAAAAAACTATTAAACATCTGATCTCACTCTAACTCTCTCACTCTAGCTCTGTGTGTGTGTGTTAGTGTGTGTGTAAGTGTGAGTGTTGAGAGTGGGGGAGGGTGGCTGTGAGAGAGGGAGAGAGAGAGACAGAGTGCATTTAAAGTGCATTATCTTAACTCTCCACAACTTTTTACATATGAAAAACAAGTCATTCTTAGGAAATATGTTTATCATGTTTTCAGAGACCGCAAAAACATTTAAAATATCACACTTGTAAACTGGCAGATGAAGACTGTAATACCAAGGATGAACACAAGATGACCTCATAGGATAAGGAATCTTTTTCAGCTCATTCTCAGTCTATCAGAATGACTTAAAAGCAGTTTGCTTTTAACCCTTTCATTGCTGTAACCCTTCAATCCAAACTGCCAGAGGGTTACTGTAAATGCATGTGTCCGCTAGGCACCATTTTCCTGATGCTACTGTCATTGCGATTGCACTGGTGGCGAGGGCCCATCATTGCTGCTTGCAGCTATATTTCATTTTGAAACAGGAAGAAGCATCGATAAGAAGATAGTATAGTGTTGTTTGCAAACCGCTAAAAAGAAGTAGTTGTTTGCCGTGTCAGTAAGTAAAAAAGCTTTAATAATGTGTGCATCGTTTGTGTCACCCTCATGACAGGATTGCAACAACAAAGATAGATGGATTAAAACCTTTAAGTTTAAAGTATTTATTTTTGAATCTGTTAATTCCTGGTTTTGACACTAGAGGACATTCCAATGGTATATTGTATTATGTACTGCTTGTACACACACTTTAAATTAAATAACCAGTTTATAACAAATGTTTGGTGCTATCTTTACAAAGAAATTCCATGAGAAACAACCAGTAGTGAACATTAATAATAACCCTAACATCAGTTTTATTTGACTAAGCAAAAACTAAAAATATGGATGATTTTGTCTTTCTGTCCTTACAGTTCTGGACACTAATCAGTGATAGTGTTGCAAGTAAAGTCTAATTTTTTTTATGATTTTATATCGATTTAATATTGAATGTCAGTTTGTAACAGGGCTAGCTGTTACTTGTTTTTCCTACTCTCCACTAAGGGGCGCTTGAAGGCTAAACCCTTAAGTATTTAACCAGGTAGTAGAGTAGAAGTTAGATGATCACTGAAATGTATATATGTAAGTTTAGTAAGGTCAAGGATAGATTATGGGAGTGTAGTGTATGGGTCAGCAGTCAAATCTGTACTTGAAAGACTTGATATAATACAGGCTAAAGCATTGAGACTATGCTTAGATGCAGTAAAAACATCTACAAGTGGAAGTGGGAGAAATGCCATTGAACATTCAACATAAACAATTGCTTGTAAATTATTGGAATAATCTGAAGGGACATAGAGACTTTCATCCTACTAAGAGAGTGTTGCAAGCTTGTTGGGAAAAGGAAAGGGTACAAAAGTATAGTTTTGGGTGGGTAGGAGATGAGTCAGCTAGAGTTTTGGGGGTGAGCGAAAACAGAGTTCTGCCCAACTGTGGTATGGCCTGACTTTCCAATGTGGAAAATTGAAACAATGGAAGTTGATTTTAAATTGCATCAAATCAAAACAATAAACAGTAATATAGACCTTATAGATGAATATTATAGATATGTGGAAGATAAATACAGAGGTTATATTCAGATTTATACAGATGATCAAAAGAACCTGAAACTGGAAGGACTGGATCAGAAATTTTTATAGTTAATCAAGGAGGCGAGGAAAGCAAACAAACCTCAAATGATCCAGTCTTAATAACTACTATTAATTTTGTATTTAATCATTTGTAAGTGATATATAATTGTCCGTGAAGGCTGGAAGTGAAAAACTCCTTATATTCAGGTGTGCAGAATTATTAGGCATGTTTTCGTTTACAGCTAAAATGAGCCAAAAAAGAGATTTAACCCAGACTGAAAAGTCCAAATTATTAAATGCCCATGAGAAGAATGCAATACTAATGCATTACAAGAATTTGCAAAGTTAAGGCTTGACCATTGGACAGAGAAATGCTTGTTGAGTCTGCATGGTCAGAAAAAACAGGTGGAGAAGAAAAGATGCATGTTAACTGCAAAAGAATTAGGAATTAAGGTGAAGAATTAGGTGTGACACCATCAGGAACCGTTTCCAGTTCTCCAGCGCCACCATTTTCCAGAACTGCAACCGACCTGGAGTCTTCAGAAGTGCAATGTGTCAGGTTCTCAGAGACTTTGCTTGGGAAAAAATCCTAAAAAATGCCCCTGACTTAATAAGAATAACAAGCTGACGTCTTGTGAAATACATGAAGACAGTTTTTTTTATATGCTTTAGAGACAGATAAGTTGAGAGTGACTCTTGAAGGACAAGCATCACATCCTCTTGTACCTCTGATTCAAGAATTTATCTTCTAAAATCTGGCAGTAAGTTTTGGGAGTTCATTTTAGTCCATCTCTGCAAGTCAGACTTTTCAGGATAAGAGACTAAACATGAACTCCCAAAACTTACTGCCAGATTTTAGAAGATAAATTCTTGAATCAGAGGTACAAGAGGATGTGATGCTTGTCCTTCAAGAGTCACTCTCAACTTATCTGTCTCTAAAGCATATAAAAAAAACTGTCTTCATGTATTTCACAAGACGTCAGCTTGTTATTCTTATTAAGTCAGGGGCATTTTTTAGGATTTTTTCCCAAGCAAAGTCTCTGAGAACCTGACACATTGCACTTCTGAAGACTCCAGGTCGGTTGCAGTTCTGGAAAATGGTGGCGCTGGAGAACTGGAAACGGTTCCTGATGGTGTCACACCTAATTCTTCACCTTAATTCCTAATTCTTTTGCAGTTAACATGCATCTTTTCTTCTCCACCTGTTTTTTCTGACCATGCAGACTCAACAAGCATTTCTCTGTCCAATGGTCAAGCCTTAACTTTGCAAATTCTTGTAATGCATTAGTATTGCATTCTTCTCATGGGCATTTAATAATTTGGACTTTTCAGTCTGGGTTAAATCTCTTTTTTGGCTCATTTTAGCTGTAAACGAAAACATGCCTAATAATTATGCACACCTGAATATAAGGAGTTTTTCACTTCCAGCCTTCACGGACAATTATATATCACTTACAAATGATTAAATACAAAATTAATAGTAGTTATTAAGACTGATGTGGTTTGGAATTGGTAAAATGTGTTTGGAAAAAAAAATATGACCAGAATATCAACATGCCTAATAATTCTGCACACAGTGTACAGTTGAACTATATGCTATCATGATGGCATTAGAATGGATTGGAAAGGAGGACAAAAAAAGTAAAATCTTAATTGGAAGTGATTCATTGTCAGCACTGTACAGTCTCAGATCAGGTGTGTCCAATAGCCGTCAGGATCTGTGTTATGCAATATTGACAGCATATATGAGAATAAAAGAAAAAGGATAAGAGATTCAACTTATTTGGACTCCAGCTCACAGAGGGTGGATAAGTTAGCTAAACAAGCAATTTAAAAAGATAGCATTGAAGTAAATATAAAGATGTCAAAGGCTGAATGGAAAAGTATAGTTTAGAAAGAAGCTGTGAGAGAATGGCAACAGCAGTGGGACAGGGAAACTAAAGGGAGAGATTTGTATGGTATTCAAAATAAAGTTGGTACTGAGAGGAACTGGAAAGGGACTAGAAGAGAGGAAATAGTGATGACAAGATTAAGAATTGGACACAGTAACCTGAATAGTACATTATACATTATAGGGGAAGCATCCTGCTGGTTTTTGTGAGTTTTGTCAGACATTAGAATCCATAGAACATGTACTTCTAAATTGCAGAAGATATGAAGAACAAAGGAGAAAAATGATGGAAGAATTAAGAAAAGATGGGTTGGTAGGGGCAGAGATAATAGATGTACTGAAAAGTGGGGTGATTGGCCAAGGCAAGAAAAATATTTGTAATAGTTAATACTGGTTTGATGTGTAGAATATAATCTGTGTAGAAAATAATCTGGAATTAAAGCTGCAAGCAGCGATGAAAGGGCCCTCGCACCCGGGCTCACCGCCGATCGGTGGCGAATGGTGGGCACAATGCTTTTCACATAGTAAATTTAGGAGAAATATGTCAAAGTCATTTAGATGTGCCAAACTTCCTGCTGCCAGCTGGTGGTGCTATGCCTGTAACTGAATATTGGCATGTGGATATCTTCAGGTCATTGGTTTTGTCAAACATATGAAGTTTGGTGTAGATTGAACATGGCACACTTGAGTTAGTGTAAGACATGACATATCCTGCTGCCAACAGGTGGCGCTATGATTATAACTGAATATTGGCCTTTAGATGTCTTCAGGTCAGGACTCTTACCAAACATGTGAAGTTTGGTGCAAATTGGACATTGCATGTTAAAGTTAGTGTAAAACAAGACATTTCCTGTCGCCAGCAGGTGGCCCTATGATTATAATGTAATATTGGCCTTCAGATGTGTTCAGGCCAGGACTCTTATCGAACATGTGAAGTTTGGGGCAGATCGGACATCGTATGTCTGAGTTACAACAACTTCTATTTCCATGGCGAAACATCAAATTTTGACAGGCCGCCACGGACACGCCCTTCAACGAAAACTCAAGATCTTCACAATTTATCATTGCAAAGGTCTTTAGATTACACTGACCAAATTTGGTGTTGATCTGAATAAATCTCTAAGAGGAGTTTGTTACAGAGTAAAACATGTCACTTCCTGTTGCCAGTAGGTGGCGCTATGCCTAAAACTAAATATGGTCATGGATATGTGTTCAGGAGTGGACTCTTATAAAACATGAGAAGTTTGGGGCAGATCAGACATTGTATGGCTGAGTTATAACAACTTCGTTTTTCATAGAGAAACATCGAAATTTGACAGGCCGCCACGGACACGCCCTCCAACGAAAACTCTAGATCTTCGCAATTTAACGTCACAAAGGGCTTTAGATTACACTGACCAAATTTGGTGTTGATCAGAATAAATCTCTAGGAGGAGTTTGTTCAAGTACGACACCTGGAAATGGCAAAAATGACACAAAATTTGCCGGGAAAAATCAAAATAACTTACTTCCTGTTGGGATTTGGATTTCGTACCTGGACACTTTTTTGTAGGTATTGGTGTGTTGCATGTGTGTGCCGATTTTCATACATGTAGGTGAAACATAGCTCGAGGCGCGCTCCGTTGAAATTTTATAGGTGGCGCTATTGAGACATTTTGCCACACCCACTTCTGAAACCCATATCAGACGTAAATTTTCGCCAGTTCTGATGCGTGTGCAAAGTTGCATGACTTTTCGAGCATGTTTAGGCCCTCAAAAATGCGATTCATTTTGGAGAAGAAGAAGAAGAAGAAACTGAGCAAATCCAATAGGGTCCTCACACCATCGGTGCCTAAATAGAGCGGAGAAACATCGGAGGAGAATCAACCAGAAGGTGGCGGTAGTGCAACGTTTACGGATGCAAGCCGCCGTTAAACTTCGAAGAAGAAGAACGAACGATAGA
>NW_026129626.1:0-11883 GCF_022985175.1 Labeo rohita | reverse complement strand
TATATTTATTATTAGGGCCCGAGCCCTAAAAGGGCGAAGCTTAGTTAAATGCTTAGTTCCATCGATATAAAATAGTCTACTAAAAATAGAAAATTAAAAAACTATTAAACATCTGATCTCACTCTAGCTCTGTGTGTGTGTTAGGTGTGTGTAAGTGTGAGTGTTGAGAGTGGGGGAGGGTGGCTGTGAGAGAGAGAGAGAGAGAGAGAGAGAGAGAGAGAGAGAGAGTCAGAGTGCATTTAAAGTGCATTATCTTAACTCTCCACAACTTTTTACATATGAAAAACAAGTCATTCTTAGGAAATATGTTTATCATGTTTTCAGAGACCGCAAAAACATTTAAAATATCACACTTGTAAACTGGCAGATGAAGACTGTACTACCAAGGATGAACACAAGATGACCTCATAGGATAAGGAATCTTTTTCAGCTCATTCTCAGTCTATCAGAATGACTTAAAAGCAGTTTGCTTTTAACCCTTTCATTGCTGTAACCCTTCAATCCAAACTGCCAGAGGGTTACTGTAAATGCATGTGTCCGCTAGGCACCGTTTTCCTGATGCTACTGTCATTGCGATTGCACTGGTGGCGAGAGCCCATCATTGCTGCTTGCAGCTATATTTCATTTTGAAACGGGAAGAAGCATCGATAAGAAGATAGTATAGTGTTGTTTGCAAACTGCTAAAAAGAAGTAGTTGTTTGCCGTGTCGGTAAGTAAAAAAGCTTTAATAATGTGTGCGTCGTTTGTGTCACCCTCATGACAGGATTGCAACAACAAAGATAGATGGATTAAAACCTTTAAGTTTAAAGTATTTATTTTTTGAATCTGTTAATTCCTGGTTTTGACACTAGAGGACATTCCAATGGCATATTGTATTATGTACTGCTTGTACACACACTTTAAATTAAATAACCAGTTTATAACAAATGTTTGGTCTTTACAAAGAAATTCCATGAGAAACAACCAGTAGTGAACATTAATAATAACCCTAACATCAGTTTTATTTGACTAAGCAAAAAATAAAAATATGGATGATTTTGTCTTTCTGTCCTTACAGTTCTGGACACTAATCAGTGATAGTGTTGCAAGTAAAGTCTAAAGGATTTATGATTTTATATCTTTTTAATATTGAATGTCAGTTTGTAACAGGGCTAGCTGTTACTTGTTTTTCCTACTCTCCACTAGGGGCGCTTGAAGGCTAAATCCTTAAGTATTTAACCAGGTAGTAGAGTAGAAGTTAGATCATCACTGAAATGTATATATGTAAGTTTAGTAAGGTCAAGGATAGATTATGGGAGTGTGGTGTATGGGTCAGCAGTCAAATCTGTACTTGAAAGTCTTGATATAATACAGGCTAAAGCATTGAGACTATGCTTAGGTGCAGTAAAAACATTGCCAGTAAGTGCACTTCAAGTGGTTTTGGGTGGGTAGATGAGTCAGCTAGAGATTTGGGGGTGAGCGAAAAAAGAGTTCTGCCCAACTGTGGTATGGCCTGACTTTCCAGTGTGGAAGATTAAAACCATGGAAGTTGATTTTAAATTGCATCAAATCAAAACAATAAACAGTAATATAGACCTTGTAGATGAGTATTATAGATATGTGGAAGATAAATACAGAGGTTATATTCAGATTTATACAGATGTGTCAAAAGAACCTGAAACTGAAATGATTGGATCAGCAGTTTTTATAGTTAATCAAGGAGGTGAGGAAAGCAAACACACCTCAGATGATATGAGTGTGTATACAGCTGAACTATGCTATCATGATGGCATTAGAATAGATTAGAAAGGAGGACAAAATAATGTAGCAGGAGGCTCCTCCTCCTTAAAACTGATTGGCTGATTTTTCATCAGTGACCCTATCATTGACAGCAAGGGAATGTATAAATTCGTGGTTAAGGTAGTATCTACAGCTGTGCCAATATCAGCGATGCACGTGCCTGTAATGGGATCAGGGGTACCTCATGCCTAGTATTAGCAATAGTGATGGTGCTCAGAGTGGTGTCATACAACTCACGAGGCTTGCGCCTAGGACAGAGTGCTGGGGACAGAGCACATCGGATTGTGGTTGACCAGCTACTAGAGACCACAGACATTCTTTGCCTGCAAGAGACATTTTTAGCCAAACAGGACCTTGATAAACTTAATTCTGTCCACAGTGATTTTTATGGAGCAGGAGAATCCACAACAGATTTAAGCACCAAAATAGTGCGTGGTAGAATACCTGGAGGTGTGGCCATTTTGTGGCGCAAGAAATATGATTCAATGATCAGTATTATCAGATTAGAGGTGGATTGGTGCATTGCAATTAAAGTTGTGCATTCTATGAATGTTTTTATTATTTTAAATGTTTATACCCCATATGACTGTTATAAAAATGAAGATGAATATATGAATAGATTGGCCTTTTTGAACTCTTATATTAGGGAATGTGCGTATGCAAATATATTTGTGATGGGTGACTTGAATGCAGATATTTATGATGACAAATCTCTTTTTGGTCAGCATTTGTTACAGTTCTGTCATGATAGTAAACTGGTTCTTTCCAGTATGAATTTCCTACCTGCTGGTAGTTATACTTACATCAGTGAAGCATGGAATACTGTATCTTGGCTGGATCATGTAATTTGTACAGCTGATGCTCATGAAAGTCTGGAAAAAGTTGAAATTCTGTATGAGTTGACTACAACTGATCATTTACCTGTCTCTATGATTATAAATGTCGATAACTTGCCTGTCTGCAGTAGTTTGATAGAAGATGGTGCCAACATGGCCAAAGTGGATTGGGATAAACTACATAGAAAGGATGTCTTGTACTATTGTGGGAGGACGGATGCTCTCCTAAGGGAAGTTCAGCTACCCATGGGTGCTATTCTGTGTTCAAATATTAATTGTGATGATGACCGCCACAGTAATGATATATGTGAAATGTACAATGGTATAGTGAGTGCGATGCATGATGCCAGTTGCCTGTTATATACACACCCCAGAAGGGCTAAGAATACCAAGCCTGGTTGGAATAAGTATGTAGTTGACCACCAAGAAGCTGCTAAGATGGCTCATAGGTCTTGGGTTATAGCTGGTAGACCCAGACAGGGGCCAGAGTTAGAACACAAAAAGCATACCAGGGCTAAATATAAATATGCAGTGCGCTTTGTTGGAAAGCATGAGGAAGCCTTAAGAGCTCACTCTATGGCTGGAAACTTGATTGGCAAAAATGTCACTGAGTTTTGGAAGGAGGTGAAAGCTACAAATAGGGCCAAGACAATATTGCCTTGCTATATTGAGGGTGTATCTGGTCCAGAAAATATAGTAGAGCTGTGGAGACAGCACTATGCAACTCTGTTTAATTGTATTAAAAGTGAGCCCTATTGTGTGGGTGAGTTAAATGAGGATGTAATTCACTTTACTCCCAATGAGGTCTATAATGCTATAGAGCAACTAGCTGATAACAAAGCTAGTGGTAAAGATAACATTACTGCGGAGCATCTCAAGTTTGCCAGCCCTAGAGTGGCAGCCCTTTTATCTATTTGCTTCACAGGGCTGATGACTCATGGTATACTGCCAGACACCATGTTGACCGTCACATTAGTGCCCGTCATTAAGGACAAGGCAGGGAAAATAGGGAGTCTTGACAACTATAGACCCATCACTCTAGCTAGCATTCTTTCAAAGGTGTTAGAAAAGATGTTACTAGATAGATTGAGTGGGCTCATTTGCACCACAGAAAATCAATTTGGCTTTAAGTCTCAGCACAGTACTGATCTATGTATCTATGCCTTGAAAGAAGCTGTTGAATCCTACAGAAGGCAGGGCTCTACAATGTTTATTGGGTTTATTGATGCGTCCAAGGCATTTGACAGAGTAAATCATTATAAGCTTTTTACTAAACTCATGCTTAGGGGTGTGCCGGGATGCATCATACGTATACTGGTTTACTGGTATGCCAAACAAAGTATGCAGGTTAAATGGGGAAATAGCTTATCGGCACCCTTCAGTGTAAGTAATGGAGTACGGCAGGGGGGGCTTCTGTCTCCAGCCCTGTTTAACTTATACATGGATAACCTTTCAAAGCAGTTGGGGAAATGTAAGACGGGTTGTGTAATAGGGAACACTCTGTTAAACCACCTGATGTACGCGGATGATTTAGCTATTATGTCCCCCAGCACTGTTGGGTTCCAGCAGTTGTTGGATATATGCTCCAGGTATGGGGTTGAGTTTGATGTACAGTACAATGCAAAGAAGAGTTTTGTGTTGGTTTGTAGGACTAAGGAAGATCAGAAGTTGCACTTCCCTATGTTTTACCTGTCTGGACATTGTATCTGTGTATCTAACTGTATAAAATATCTTGGGCATATTATTACTGACAAGATGGAAGATGATGCTGACATGTATAGGCAAAGACGAATGTTGTATATCCAAGCGAACATGTTAGTCAGGAAATTTCATTACTGCTCTGATGATGTGAAAGTGCACTTGTTTCGTGCTTATTGTACCCCTATGTATGCAGCCCCATTATGGGTCAACTTCAAAAAGGAGACCATGCGCAAACTGCAGGTAGCATATAATGATTGTCTGAGGATACTGTTGAAGAAACCCAGGAGCAGCAGTGCAAGCCCAGCTAACAATTTTTGGTTCCCAGAACGTTCTGGGAACGTTAGGTTTTGGTTCCCAGAACGTTCCCAGAACGTTACCGAGAACGTTCCCTATTGGTTAGCCAGGAAAGTTTTCTTAACGTAAATAGAACGTTCCCTGTAGGTTAGGGGAACGTTCTGGGAACCTATCGGGAACGTTCCGGGAACGTTCCCGCAACGTTCTGAGAACGTTCCCGGAACGTTCCCTGTAGGTTTCCAGAACGTTCCCCTAACCTACAGGGAACGTTCTATTTACGTTCCTAGAAGGTTCCCTGAAAGTTCTCTGAAGGTTCCCAGAACGTTCTCCTAACCTCTTCACTCCGATACCGCTGCCGTATGTCAGCACTCCTGCGTCCCGTAGTAAGCAGCATGGAAGACGGACGGACGTGGACCTCAATAATCACTACTACAAACCATGTCTTGTTTTAAACTATTGTTTAATCCTTACAGATATTTAGAGCACATTTAGCCACCATAAAATGACATTACATTATCCTTTAATATCTTAGATTTGTTTTATTCGTTAATATATAAAATTAGAAGTACCATAACCCAGATTTTGTTTATTAAAGCACCAAATAACACTGACTTCAACAAAATATTGGATTTTAAAAATGTGAATTTTATTTTTACAGACATTGAAAACGAATAACATTTATTTTACTTTACTTAGAATAATATTACATTCGTTTCTTACCACTGAATTAACGACGATGTGCTTCTCTCTTTTGGTCAGTACACAAAAACTTCTCCGTTAACATCATGTTCTCTTCAATTAGACGTGTCAAATTTCCCTGAAATCACAATATTTACTCTCGTATATATATTAATTATAAGTAATTATTCATTAAAGCGATCAATCAACGAATGTTAGTCAGTCAGTAAAACGAAATGACCGTTAATTTTTAAATTACGCGAGTGCGCGGCTTTCTGTGGAAGGCAGGATTGAGCGCGTGCTGGAGAAGCGCGTGCATATCAGAGGCGCGCAGAAAAGAAATATACAAACAAACCCAGTGTTAATGATATGATTTTCTGACTATGCTTAACCTTGGCTTAATTGGAATTATACTATAATTATAATGCGATTTGACCACTTTGATGTCTACACTTTATTAAACGCTTATTTCAGACATGAAATTCTGCCAAAAATAGTTTGTTTATGATGAAAAAGAATACATTTTAGCATTAGAATGATCAGAAAGATCTGCCAAGTTTTTATTAATTTACACGGATATGACAACTAAAAATAACCTGCAGGGAACGTTCTGGGAAGGTTGTTTTTAGGTTATAAAATAAACCAAAAAATAACCTGCAGGGAACGTTCTGGGAACGTTCCCTGTAGGTTGTAAAAATACAATCTAAAAATAACCTACAGGGAACGTTCCAGGAACGTTCTCTGTAGGTAAAAAAATAAAACCTAAAAATTACCTGCAGGGAACGTTCTGGGAAGGTTGTTTTTAGGTTATAAAATTAAACCAAAAAATAACCTGCAGGGAACGTTCTGGGAACGTTCCCTGTAGGTTATTAAAAAGAGAACCTACAGGGAACGTTCCTAGAACGTTCTCATTTGGTTCCCAAAAAAAATAACCAAACGGTAACCATAGGGGAACGTTAGGGGAACGTTCTGTGTTTGCTGGGAGTAAGCTTTTTTGTGACTTGAGGCTAAGCTGTTTACAGGCCCGTTTGAGGAACCTAATGTATAAGTTTATGTGTCGACTTGATGAGTCACAAAACAGTATTATAGTAAGGCTCACAAGTCCCAGGTGTAGTTCGGTTCGATATCAGTCACATCTATGGAAGCATTGGTATGAGTGCCTTTTAAGACTCTAGTGAAAAAGGGTGTATTTTATATGTTTATGTAACTTTTTTTTTTTTTTGTATATTTTGTATATGTTGTATGTCCTGCTATTGGGCCTATGGCCTGTAATAAAGAGAAACATATGGCGTTACGAGTCACGCCCCTTTGCTCCCTGCGTCACATTTAGTCGCCATCCAGGTATGTGGATGATGTTGGTGTGATTGTTTTGCAGTGAATCGAAGCTCATGTAAGCTGTATTTCCCTATAGAACGTCACTTTGACGGAAATCCCGTGGCTGGTGTTTGGCTGAGGTTGCCCCTCTGCAGGTAAGAGAGTCGGTTGCGATGTGTCCTGTGTATGAAATTCCTCAGGTGGTAGCAGTGTTTTGTGTTTTATTTGTAGTCAGCGGTTTGAGTGAGACTGCTCCAGCGCAGTGAGTGCGGGTGTTTACCTGAGATTACGGACGCGTTATGTCCCTCTACTGAGCCCATTGTTTCCCCGATAGACTGCGAGCTCTCAGCTTCCCGGCACATTGTTGTCTGTTTGACTGATGGGAATTTAGATCTTATTCATACGGTAGGTGGTTTTAAATTTATTAAGGGGAGATTCAGATTTTTTTATTCTTTAATTGATAATCGCAGAGGGTTTGTTTGATCTGTCTAAGGTGTAATATTATTATAGACAGATCCGTGACGTCGCGGATTTTGTCTTGTTTTGTTAATTCGTTTTGTTTTTTTTGTCATTGAAGTGTGTGTGTGTGTGTGTGTGTGTATTTGGGTACACAAACCTTACCTGGTTGTTCTTTAAGTATTTGAGAAATGTGTGATGGTGTGTGTTTGGCGTGAGTTAGTTCATTGCGCTCAGCTAATTGTTTGCTGCGTTGTGTTGTGTCTGTCTAAATTTATTGTGTAAGTGTTCCTTGTTGTGTTGTTATATGAAGTGTTTGTAAGAGTCTAGTAATGTTTGTACCTTTTGGCTAAGTTGTTTTGTAATCCCAGTAATAAGATTATTTATTGTTTTGCATTATTTGTTTTGGATTTACATCTTTGTATGTTTATTTGTGGGTTAAATATGTGGGTGGGATAACTTATTTGTAACCCACTTGTAATTGTGAGTGACTGTGTCTTAAGTGTATAATCTATTTTTATTTGTTACAGGAGCTGAGTGCCTAAAGCAGTGGTGGATTTCTGGTGTTGGTGCTTCTTTCGCGAGTACTGGTTGAAGTGGTTGTGTTGTGTGAGTGTGTGTATGCGTGTGTCACAGGTATAAGTGAAGGGTGTTTTGCTGTGGAGGCCGATTGCGCCCTTATGCCCTGCTGTCGAGCCTCAGTTCCTGTACCGGAACTTTTGGATGTCCTTGATGACCCAGGTTGCCCATTATTGTATTTGTGAAGTGTTATCTATGTGATTGTTGCCCTCAGTGATTTAGCAGCTTTCTCTTTTTTTCTATTTTTGTAATAATTCCCTTTTATTGTAATAAACATGATCTTTTGTATATCTGCGTCTCCTGCCAATTCATCGTGAGCTTACCTGTGTTGCCTAAACGAAATTCAAATCATAGAGGTCCCTGGGCGAGGCCCAGGGTGGCGTAGTCGTGCTACATCTTTAATCCCTTAGTGCTCTGCCACAATAAGTAAAATCTTAACTGGAAGTGATTCATTGTCAGCACTGTACAGTCTCAGGTCAGGTGTGTCCAATAGCCATTAGGATCTGTTGTATACAATATTGACAGCATATATGAGAATAAAAGAAAAAGGTAACGAGATTCAGTTTATTTGGACTCCAGCTCACATAGGTATTTTGGGAAAGGAGAGGATGGATAAGTTAGCTAAACAAGCAATTAAAAAAGATAATATTGAAGTAAATATAAAGATGTCAAAGGCTGAATGGAAAAGTATAGTTTGGAAAGAAGCTGTGAGAGAATGGCAACAGCAGTTGGACAGGGAAATCAAAGGGAGACATGTGTATGGTATTCAAAATAAAGTTGATACTGAGGAACTGGGGAGGAATTAAAAGAGAGGAAATAGTGATGACAAGATTAAGAATTGGACACAGTAATCTGAATAGTACTTTATACATTATAGGGAAGCATGCTACTGGTTTTTGTGAGGTGTGTCAGACATTAGAAACCATAGAACATGTACTTCTAAATTGCAGAAGATATGACGAACAAAGGAGAAAAATGATGGAAGAATTAAGAAAAGATGGGTTGGTAGGGGCAGAGATAAAAGATGTACTGAAAAGTGGGGTGATTGGGCAAGGCAAGAAAAATATTTGTAATGTCTTAGTTAATACTGGTTTGATGTGTAGAATATAATCTGTCTAGAAAATAATCTGGAAATAGAGCGGAGAATCATCGGAGGAGAATCAACCAGAAGGTGGCGGTAGTGCAACATTTACGGATGCAAGCCGCCGTTAAACTCCGAAGAAGAAGAAGACGAATGAATGAATGAAATAGAAAGTAAATCTGATTTTTACATTTATTATTATTTTCACTTTGTTAAAAAAAAAATGAAGCGTCGATCTATTTTGATCTCAGCGTTCTTGTTTTTACTCGAACATGGTAAGACATTTTATGATACAATATCTGTTTATTCAAAAGCTCAGCTACAACACGTGCTCAGCCCTGATGGGACGCACAAATACCTGTGTTCGGGGAAAGCAGGTAATATGTAAAATATGCCTGATCGGTGAATGTGAAGGCTAAATTAATGATGAACTTATGCTGTTTGTTTCAGGTGTTACTTTATGAATGCAGCCGTTTTACGCCTCAGTCAAGTGAGCCCGCCTTCTGAACACTCGGTCAAGCCACGCGCCGCCGGGATTTGAATTCTCGTCTATTTTTAGAATACGAATGCGTGGTGCGGCCAAAAAGCTGAGAAAGACTAATAAATGTCTCTTTATTATAATCTCGCGCGCTGCAGTTTCCAAGTAATGAAGTGTATAGGTGACCTCCTACCAGAGGCGTCATGCCCATTGAAAGTAAGGGGGCATGTGCCCCCTCAGATTTTTGAGCCAAGTTGATTTTGAATGAAGCTTCCAAAAGACAAAAAAAAAAAAAATATTTGATACAGTTACACCGGTGTGATTAAAACGTTCAATGCGGCACATGTAAGATATTCATTTAACACTGTAAACCAGGCAGGGGCGAATTTAGAAAATAATTTTTAGGGTGGCGTGGGATCTATGAGGGGTGGCAACACCAAAGCAAGCCACCATGCATAGTTTTAGGGGATTGTTCACAAATATTGCATTATCATTACATCACATTTTAGTGCAAGTTTAAGAGCAAGCAACAAAAATGTTTGAATTTCCTAACATTAGAAAGAAATGCAGTAATATCAAAGCACTAAAACTGGATCAGTTTTGAAAAAAATGTTTGATTTTTCTGTTATTAACAGAGATGGGAATGTCTGCAATCACCCACAACATACTTTCTACCATCTACTCTCTAGCAACACCTCAGCAACTGCATAGCAAGAGCCTAACTACCCAGAATATCCTAGCAACCAACTAGCAACACTTTAGCAAACATCTAGAACACCTGATCAAACTATTTATGTTTTTAAACAAGACTTTAAGACAAGCCAGCATACATTTATCTTTTAAAATTGTTCAATCTAGATATCACAGGTGTTTATAAAGGCTTACACACAATTTAAATACACAGATAACTTTCCAGCCAGTGAACACTCATGAGATCAATAACACTATTACAAAAAACAGATACAGATGTATAAATCAGTATTTAACTTGGGGAAAAAATGATTTTCATTTTACCACTGTAACGTAATCTTGCAGTAGATAAAAAACACTAGACAAGACCAAAGAATTGTGTATGAACTTGATATGCCATAATACAGTACAGGAATAATAATAATAATAATAATAATTTAGCATCCTCTGCACATTTGGCCAAATTTCAAGTTTCTTGGTCTCCTGACACAAGACTATGTAAGGATCCATCCACTGGCCCAAATGCGGAGTCCAGTTGTCTGGTTGAAGGTTAATGCATGTTCGGTCTTTTCACAGCGCTTCTGCAAAGTTCACTTAATTTATCAGGATTTAGTTTCATTTTTAATCTAGCTCCGTTTTTAATTTGACTCCAATTTTATATGATCGTTAGAATTTAGATGTTTAATTTAGACTGATCGCATATATCAATTAAATATTAATTTAAATATCTGATTATTTCGGACTCGCTATACTTTCAGTTATTCGTTCATTGGGGATCCGATGACGCTTTCAAATCTTGCGCCCGCAGAGTACGCAGATCTCGCGATCACGAAAACGCCAGTCTGATTGTTGAGTCAGAGGTATGTAGGTGACTAAATACCCTTTTTGACAGCCGCCTACTGCTTGCCTTCACAAAAAGTGTAGTTTACTTTTAGTCTTCGCCGGTACAACTTGCTAACATCAGTGATAGACAGAAATCAGGAGGTCTCAGATGATGTGCCTACTGCTCCATTCAGTCCTGAGCCTGCTGTTTGCTCTATCCTGGTCGTAATTCGCGGTAGCACCAGCCTCCTCACAGTCTACTAGAAATAAGGATTTCAGACAAGTCTAGAATGAATCAAATAATAACATTTTATTTGTCAGGTAAAAATGTATCATGCCAATTACTTAGTTTAACAATGAGAATCCAATTCAGAATTTAATTCAGTTCCAATTAAAATGAATACATAACATCAATTACTCAAAGATAAATCTAAGAGTGGGAGATGCATACCTGACCGCATAGAGATACACAGCAGCATGTGAGAGATTTGGAGGCAAAGCTCCAGAGACTCATACACAGTGTGGGGTTCTTCTGAATACAGAATCCCAAAGTAGTGTTTTGTCACTTCGCTTATATACCCAGACCAAAACAAACAAATTTTCCAATCAGTTGTAAAAACATAAAAACCTTTTGGTTTGTCAGGAGATCTCGTGACCCAGGGTCACACCTGGCTGGAGATTCTCACCCGATCCTAAGGGGAAAACACACCCCTCAGCAGCAAAACACAATTCTACAAAAGTGTTCAGTCTTCCTCATAATATAAGTGACTTCTGTGAAATTGAGACCATTTTACCAATCACACAAAGACCTTTAGAATGATACCAAACATGAAAAGGAAACTTCAACATATTCACAAAATGTAACACATGTAGTATATGGACATTCTTAGTGACTTTCAGTGGAACCTTTTGGGGGAAAAGTGTGAGATGCAGGGAGGGGAGAGGAGAGGGAGGAAGGGGGTTGTAAATGAGCAATAGAGGTGGTGTTGTTTGCCCTCTTTGAAGATCTCTTCTCCAGATTAGTTTTATTGTTTTGTTGCATGGCATCTGTTTTTTCAGGGTTCCTGGATTTTAAATTCATGAGGAAATAATTTCACCTCTTACAACTATATCTCTAGGCAGTCATTTCTCAGTTCTGCAAAAATGCAGTACACATAGGCCTACTGTAAAAAAAA
>NW_026129625.1:0-42987 GCF_022985175.1 Labeo rohita | reverse complement strand
ACCCCTAAGTCATACGTTGACGCGAAACCTGGTAAACCCATCAACCGGAGGTCATTAGAGGGTCACAAGGTCAACACATCCGGATAGAAGTCACGTGGGGCCGTGACACATGTGGCAGTCACGTGGGCACGCCCCGGGTGGGGCCAGGGGTAGTGGGTGAGGGGAGGGGTAGTGGGAGGAGGAAAAAGGTCAAAAGGTCAAAGCCATAAATCTTTTTTTTTGTCATAAGCAACACCCTAGTGACTACTCCTGATCCTCAGGACACCCAGTTGGTGTGCAATGACCGTGCAAGGTGTAGGAAATTGCTCTTTTAGTTGGTGTGCCCAAGGGGGTTCCCAATATAGATCCCAGTGTCAGACTGCTGAGAAATATTCACACATAATTTATACACATAAAACATGATATTAGAGTTTAAAATTTTGAGATTTTAGGAAAGAACAGAACCCAATTGTTTAGACCAATGAACATTAAGCTGTGTCATCAGCAAGTGTTCAAAATGTAGAAGGTGTTTATTCACTCTACAGTTTGACTTCACACTTAATCAAGAACAGCAGCACTGTCAGACCTCAGAACATCAGTCACTTAATTTGGAAACATCCAATGTTTATTATAACATTTATGTTGCGTTTTGTTAAATGTAGCCTTTACAAAATTAGAAACTGTGGTTATTTAAAACTGTTCAGTGAAATGCCAAAGAATGTTTGACATGTTCATATTCTCCTGTTTGTGCTTATGGAGTCTGAATGGTAAGTGCTTTTATTGCCTAATTTCTGTTTAAATGATTATTTGCCCACATACAAAGCATTTTGTTATTATTGCTTGATTCATTTTAATGTTATATCAGACTATAGTCCTATACTCAAATATTTTTTTTTTTTGTCATGTTTTCTTACAGTGACAACAAAGGGTTTAATTTATTGAACATTATTGGATTACATTTAATCTGGTAAATGACCAGTTTCTGAGATAAATTCTTGTTTGCTGATCAAGTGTGTTTCGTATTGATGTAGTAAAGTCAATGTCAGTGACGGAGGGAGATTCAGTCACTCTACACACTGATGATGCTTAAATATAGAGAGATGAGATCGATTGGCGGTTTGGACACAGCAACTATATCATAGCTAAAATCTCCATCATTCACTTTGCCCCTAATGTTTTCAAATTGTACACTGTAAAATCCAATAGTTTACCTTACTTAGATTTAATTAGTTATATTTACTTATTTGTTATACTTACTAGGTTTTATTAAGTTACAGCTACTTTCAAGCAAGTAAAACAATTTACTTACTACTTTGAGTGACGCTTACTTAAAATATTCAAGTAGTCACAAAGGAACCAATGACATTAATAAACCAGTGAGAGGCAGCAGTGCACTAATATGTTGCTAATTTGCAAAATAACAAGAGAAGAAGAAAATAATTTTTTTGAGGTGGCAATTGTTAATCTGCAGTTATTTTTCACTAGTTACATTCACTCATTCCCAAAGTCATCTTGAATGTTGTTTCAATACAACTATATATTTGAGAGAACATCACATAAGCTGACTTCATAAATTGATGTTGATTTTCGTAAAATGTTGTTTGTGTGTCTTATTTTATTTATTTGTTATTATTATTATTATTATTATTATTATTATTATTATTATTATTATTATTATTATTATTATTTTACTTACCATTATAGTGATTAATGTTCCATTTGGTTGGGCACTTGGAACTTTGCTTTTCTTGTTATAATTTTCTTCCTGTTGTTGCAGCAATGCAACATGAAGTAATAATTTTTTATTTTAAGGGAAGAAAAGTAATAAGTAGATTGCTTTTAGAAGGTAAACTTCTAATGCTGATATTTACATTAGAGAATTTTTTTAATTTTTATTGATAATCTTTAGCTAATGTATTTTTTGTGTTTATTAATGATCTTTTACAGTTTTATTGTTCTTCATAAACATCTTGAGAAACTTTATTGGGTTTAGACAGTCCTTTAATATTTGTGGTGACGTGCTCAAGTCACAAACTTCAACATTCAGCATGTGAAACACAACAATGGTGACAATTCAATTTTATTTATTTTTATTAATTGTGACAATAACCATTGCATTATTTTATTTTCTCTTTTTGTTGTGTTACTACTGACATAAGTCAGTAAATAAAATTAGCAAATAAAAACAACAACAGTAAAAGAAACCAATTGCATAATTTATTCATGCCGCAATGCACTCTGGGAGTCGGTGAGTAGGTATACTAAGTCATGTGTAAGCCTTAAGTAAATGATTAAGTACCCCCTACAGTTCTTTTTTAGTTACTAGAGCTCTCGTGTAAGTAAACTATACTAACTAAGCATTTGTCACTACAACATACTATTCCTATTTCACTTTACTTAGTTTTTTTAAGGCAATCGGTTTGCATGCTTTTTTAAGTAAACCCAACTAATTAGATTTTACAGTGTATAATACTAATATACTCAAATACTTCTGGGTTTATACTGCTGCCCCTTTCAATGAGTATACATTGCAATTGCTATAGAATGAAGAATTGTTCCTCCATGACTATTTTAAATAGTTTTAAAATGACTAAAACTAAAGTCTTTTAAGTCTTACAATCCTGTGTGTTGATCAGTTGTGTTTGGTGTTGATGAAGTGAAGTCAGTGTCAGTGACAGGTATCAGGGGTATCTCCCTACTGATACCAAAATACAGGGAAATGATGAGATTGAGTGGAGGTTTGGGCCCAAAAACGTTCTCATAGCTACAATCAAAATGAAGGAAAATAACAGCACATTTCATAATACCGATGCTGCTGAGAGACTCAGAGGCAGAGGGAGATTGAATTATCAGACTGGATCTCTGACCATCACAAACACCAGAACCACAGACTCTGGACTTTATAAAGTAACCAGTGGCAAAACAGAGACGCCGCTCAACACATTCAATCTTACTGTCTATGGTGAGTAGAGAATTACTTACCATGTTTGATGCGATGGGTGTTTCTTTAATGTTCAGTTTGGCTATAGACTGTTCAAAAAAAGCATTTTAATCATTTAACTCCTTTGTCTTTTTAAGGCTAATTGTCTATAGTATTTAAGCATTTTAAACAGCTGAATATATATGACAATATGACATATATGATAATTACAGCTTGATTGTAAATTAAGCATAATCAAGATTCTGTGATATTTAAATTGATGTCAAGTGTGTTTTTGGTTTTATGTTCATGCCATTTATTTTTCACTTTGTCATATTGTAATGGTTTCCTATCATGTGCCCCCTTTGTTCATGTATCTCAGAGTGGTTGGTTCAGTGGATCGTACACTTAAATTTCCATTATTTATTTACACATTATGTCTGAATTCATTTCAAGCCCTTTAGTGCCTGTGTTGTCTGTTTGCTGAATGAGTATGTTATCAGATTGTTTATAAATGATCTACATTTGATCAGTCTTGCTCCCTCATTTACATAATTTATCATTTATCTATATTCTCTTTCCAGCTCATCTACCTGTTCCTGTCATCACCAGAGAAGCTACATAAAATTCTTCTTCATCAACATCAGTATCTAAATGCATGTTTCTGTGTTCAGTGTTGAATGTGAGTGATGTGATTCTCTCCTGGTGCAAAGGAAACAGTTTATTGTCCAACATCAGTGTGTCTGATCTCAGCATCAGTCTCTCTCTACCTCTGGAGGTGGAATATCAGGATAAAAACACCTACAGCTGTGTGATCAACAATCCCATCAGCAACCAGACTCAACATCTCAACAGCACTGAACTGAGTCAGCCATATGCAGGTACGTCAGTGTGTGCAGTGGCGGTTCTACACTGAATTGCTCCCCGGGCGAGACTCCCTCCCGGTGCCCCCCCAACCCCCTCTCCCGGTAAAAAAAAAAACAAAAAAAAGCTTCACATTTTGTACACACCACCACACGTTTTATTGTAGTAATACTACATGTCATCCCGTAACAGACCAATTTTTGCACAAAAAAAAAAAAAGAAAAAAAAATGCTCATAACTTAAATAAATATACTGTGTAGAAACAAATATTATTTAAGAAAAAATATTTTAAATTATTAAGAATAATATGCAAATAAAATATAGAATAAATATAGAATAAATCACACTAAAGAAAACTAAATTATTTATTTCACTGCAGAACAGAAAACACAAACTGAAACTAAAATCTGAGATTTCTGGCCTTTCTAGATGCAAAGTCATCAATAATGGCATCATATGAGATATGCTCCCCTATTGAATGGTATTGGTTTTAATGGTAAGTATAACAGTGTCTGCTGGTATATGATGGATTCTACTGGTGGGTGGGACGGTAAATCCTATTGGAAAAGTGTCCAAAACACACTACAATAAGGAATTTTGTAATAGTTTCACTGGAAAAAGTTAATGCTTCATAATGCTATTTAATAGAAACCATTAGAATTTCTGTGATGGTTTGTATATTAGGCTTTTATTGTGTTTTTTTTTAGCAAGGTAAGCATAGCAAGCATCATAAGCAAGAAGGCTAACAAACCTAAGAGTTAACGTTATACCACTAATTAACATAATGACATGAATACCTTAATCATACAGAGAGAACATTGTTGCATACCTTTATCTTTTGCCCGTTTCTCCTCATCTTCTTTTTTTCCTAAATTGGGCACCTGACAGCTTTGGCCTTTTTCTCTCCATCGCTGTGTTTACTTTGTAATCGACAATCAACAGATTTCCAATCCCCCAACGCTGTCACTCAAGACTAAACCAATTCACCTCCACATCATAATCGTTTTTTATTACCTATTTTTATTAGCAATTTCACACAATTAAATAAATGAAAAAGTGCAACTTATTGGTCTGTGTTTATATTTTTTCTCTTTTTTTTTTTCAAAGTAATATTTTGAATGAAATGTGCGTTATTTGTAAGTCAGGTGTCACTGACATAGTTTAGCCCACCTCCTTGTCCGCTTCATTTGGGATAGGTGAAGTGTACTCTGTGTACAATCTTTCTAAAACAGCTTTGGGAATATGCTTTACATTGTAAATTTTTACAATAATAAGATTTTTATTCTTTTTTTTTTTTTTTTTTTTTTTTTTTAGTTACAGGCTCAAATATTCCCACTTGGTGAGAAAATTACATTCACACCTGTAGATATCTGAATTAAATTTGTTTAAGAATATTATTACTTAGTGTGCTTGCTGACAGATTGTTGGGAGTTGTAAGATGTGACAATTATTTTGTTTTATTCATTTATTAAGCATAAAAAAATTATTGTGTGATATTGATGTGTTGATAGTGATAGTGATAGTGATGTGTTTCAGAATATTTTGTTTAATATTTAGTCTGTATTTTTTATTGTTATTTTTGGGTTAAACAAACATTTTAAAGAAATTTGTGTGTGTGTTTTCTGGTATATATGGTTTATGAGGATGTGTATAATGACATGGGTACTACAACGTAAACATGGTTTATGAGGACACTTCCTGTGTCCCCGTAAAACAAAAGGCTTAAAAAACATACTAAACAGTGTTTTATGAAATTCAAAAAGTGTGCACAGTCTCCTGTGAGGGCTAGGTTTAGGTATAGGGTAGGTGTAGGGCGATAGAAAATATGGTTTGTACAATATAAAAACCATTACACCTATGGAGAGTCCCCGTAAACCACAAAGAAGAGTGCAAGAATGTGTGTGTGTGTGTGTTTCTTTCTCTAATGAAGGAAAAAAACAACAAAAAATCAAAACAAAACAATAAATCCCTCAAAAGTATTTAAGGAGTTGCCATGTGTCTTGATTTTAGCAATGACTTGCTAAATGATGAATGTACTGATGATGAAAGTATATTGAAGCCAGGAGAAGCGTAAACAGTGTTGTATATAGTTTCATTATGTTTTGTTTGCTCCAAAGCAGGTAAGCTCAACCCCACATCAGTGAATTTTTGGAATTTTAATATATAATTCATTTATAAAGCCCACACAAAACTTGCCTTTTTTTTTATTAAATCACATACATCATGACTGTTAATCCTTTTTAAAAATAAAATAACATTAGATGATCGTGAAGAATCTTTTACAGAACAAGCTGCTTGAGACGTGCTTATATAAGATGTACAAAACATGCAGTGCTGTGGAGAACTGCTGGCCAAGCATTTTATTTTTCTCTTTATAATAAAAACTTTAAATGAGAAGTTCACTTTCAGAACAAAAATGTACAGATAATTTTAATGAACGTAATAAGGCATATACAGTCTGTGAAGGTGCTACTGGAGGAGTTTATTTACACACTGGTGTAAGAGTTTAACTTAATTACTGGCGGACCTGTTCTCTTCAACTCATCGCTTTCAGCTTTAATTATAACATTTCTGTTGTTTTCTCTCTATCTTTATTTATTTTATTTTATTTACATATTTTTAACTAATGACCTGTTGTTATTTGAAACCATTAAGCAAAATTCCAAAGAAAATAGTTGACATGTTTATATTGTTCAGTTTGTTCTTACGGTGTTTGAATGTGTTACGAATCTGCCCAGTGACCTTCAGTCTGCTCACCACCAGATCACATTCACATTACTTTGACTTTTTCACCACACCCTGGAATCTGGATTACATTCCCCATCAGCCATTGCTCTTATCACCTGCGTCCAATCAGAGACCCTATTTAAGCCCCAGACTTCCCTTCTCTAGTTGCCAAGTATTGAATTGTCTAGCATTCATACAAAGCGTGTTTCCTAGTAATCCTGTGTCTTGTTTCTTTGTGTTTTTGCCTTGACATACCAGTCTTGTCTAAACCTGGTACATATCCAATTTATGAGTTAATATTTCTGTATGTTGTTCAGGTGTGTTTGGTATTGATGAAGTGATGTCAGTGTCAGTGATGGAGGGAGATTCAGAGACAGACTGAAGGTGAATCATCAGACTGGATCTCTGACCATCACAAACACCACAACCACACACTCTGGACTTTATACAGTCACCAGCATCAAAAGAGAGAAGTCGCTCAACACATTCAATCTTACTGTCTATGGTAAATTGAGAATTACTTACCGTGTTTGATGCTATGGGTGTTTCTTTAGGGTTCAGTTAAAAGATTTTGTGGTGAAGTAAATACTATGGAAAAACAAACGTGATTTCTACATTAAATTTAGTTCAGGAAAGTAAAAAAAGTCAATTTTATATTAGTACTTAATTTAAGCTCATAGAAATAAAAGTTTGAACTTATAAGTATGTTTTACTTGGAATTGTTTGTTCTGTTCACAAAGATTCATTGAGTAAATATCAAAGTTATCATCCCATTGTTCCCATCATGCATTGGGGCATGGAAAATTAATAAGGTTAAATTTTTCACTGTTTTCAGGTTGAATTTACCCTGTTTAATGGTTGCTTTCGTTGTTAGATTTAGTAACTTGCTGTTTTGTGACATCTGGGGTTCATTTTCAACTCCATTACTCACACATACTCAAAAAGATTGTTACTGTCATTGTTTATTGTGTACTAAGTATTGCGGTCTCAGTCTTTAGTTGGGTAATAACTCTTTTGAGTGGACCTATTACCTCAAAGAGGATAACAAGCTGTCTACTTGCTTATTTACATGTACTTACATGTTTGTAAGTGAACTACAAGTGAACTACAAGGTTTTTTTTTTTTTAAAGACCTTTGAATATAGAAACATGCGCCCTCCAGGACGGCACATTTTGTATGTTTATGAATGCTAATATGGAATTAATTGGAAATTAAAGGATTTTATCTATAGACAGTCCTCTGTGTCTTTGCTGATACAGATGAACCTGATGGAGCACCACCTACTGGATGAATATGTTATTTTACCAACATTACTCGTGCACTGATATGCAAGATATACATTTCAAATTCTTTATATTTTATTGCTTCAGGCTTCTTTTCATGGTATATTGTTCCTTTGCACTGTATTTTGCAGTGAATTCACAATATATGAATAAATAATTTATAATTTTATTAATAAAATATAATATCTCCCTTCTGGTCACATTTACATTTTTGGATTTTACTTAGAGTTGCTTAGAATCGTTTATCCAGAAAACAGAGACAAAACAATTTTAATATTAAAATAAATAAATAAACATACAATTTGGATACAACTGTTACACACAAAGACTGACTTTAACCAAGAAAAATTCAAACCAAAACACTGTTACAGGAAGATGTAGACCTCTAGAGTAAAAAAGAATATTCAGTGTGAAATTAAATACTAAGACGAAAAACTGACCAGTCACCTTCACAGTTGCAAGTCTGATCAAGTGTCTCAGTTGTTCTTCAGCTGTTAAATTCATTCTTTGGTTCAGTCTTAGTTTCTACGCTCCCTACAAACCATAATCAACTCCACAGACCAACTTAACCACCAACATCAGCTGCATCAGTCACTGAATCACCAGCAAGAGATAAGTTTAGTATAGCAATCTGAATTATTCACATCAACAAACATGTATTTTTGAGTAAATATAAAAAGTAAATGATTGAGAGCAAATGAGAAAGAGGAAATGTTATTGTAGAGACACTTTTCCCATAATCACACTGCGGTTTTATGCACTTCTGCTAAAATAAATGCTCATAAGCAGGCCTTCATCAAACTGAAGCTGTCAGAAAGCTGTTACTTCTGTTTTATGCTTGTGAGAGAGATGGCTTTTTGCAGCACAGTGGGCTAGGGCCAGCCCACACCAAATCTAAACAGGCCCAGTGCGGGCTTTGGGCTTACTGCACGCTCTCTGTGAGCAGGCCACACTAGCATACTGTACACATTAAACCCATGATGACCCAGAGTGGGCCAACCCATTTGGGCCCAGAGCAACTTTTGTATCCTTTGGGCCCATGCAGGTTTTTTTTTTTTGTGGGCAGCCCTGTAATACAAATAACACTAACTGGCCATTCTTTAGCCACTCAATTGAACTGTAATGGCTCAGACCAAAAGAGACCTTTTCAAATCCTGTTGTTTCATACAGGCCAGTGATCCTCAAATCTGGCTCAACAGGGTCCACTTTCCTTAATCAAACACACCTAAACAGGCTAATCAATGTCTTCAAGAAAGATCATTAGAAAATCACAGGTGAGTTTGATCAAAGTTAGAGCTAAACTCTGCAGGAAAGTGGATCTTACAAACCAAATTTGAGGTGTAACAGACATGAGCCTGTTAATAAGACTTCTTCTTTAAAAGGGTCCTATTATGCTCTTTTACAAAGTCTTGATTTTGTTTTGAAGGTGTAGAATATGCTCTCATGCTTGGTGATTTTTCACAGAATTTACATTATTACAATACCTTTCTCACAGCCTGGCACAAATGGCTCGATTAGTTTTGGGTTTGATAAAGGCCCACCTCCTGAAAAATTAAATGTGTTTTGACTGGCTAGCTGTCCCAGTGCATTGTGATTGGTGAACAGCTTAGATGGTGTTTGAGTACTACCACGCCCCTTGCAAGTTTTGTGTACAACTGTTAGCGCAAGCTATATTAAAGTAATTCTTACACTGTAAATATGGTTATTTTTCTTACAAAAACAACATAATGCACTACATATACACCTAGAATGCATGGAGGGTGAGTAAATAATGCTCTGCAGTAGTGTTGGGTCTGATCATCAGCCTGTGAGATTGCTGATACATGATATTATCATGCTAAGGTATTTAATTATTTACATACTTAGTTTCATTGCCCGAAACCAGCTCCAGCATAAGGTTAAAACAGCCTAATATTCTACAGCCTACTATACATTTTTGACAATACAGCCATTAGTTATGTGGTGACTGCATTTATTTCAGATGTATAAAAATAGTTTTCAGATGTATAATAACCATCCTAGAGAGTCAAAGCGGATTGACCACGTTCTGAGTCTCTAGCCCAGAAAGGCAGAAGACACACAGACATTTGCAACATGGTTAAGCTCCGACGAGCAAACCTTCACTTCAGGTACTATTGCTTGCGTGTTC
This sequence comes from Labeo rohita, assembly GCF_022985175.1. Lineage (NCBI taxonomy): Eukaryota > Metazoa > Chordata > Actinopteri > Cypriniformes > Cyprinidae > Labeo > Labeo rohita. Next base: position 33,065 of record NW_026129625.1, on the reverse strand, counting down.
CAAGCTGCAGACCTTCAGCACCTACTCCAGGGCCACATCTGCGTGTTCCAGATCTTAGGACCCTTGGTGCTCCAGGAGATCAGCATCCTACAGCGCTTCATGTTCAAGGATATCAAAACGGATTCCTGCTCCTTCCCCCACTGTAGTGCCACCAGCGCAACCAGTGGAAATCGTCGCCCCCACTGGACTGCTCACTCAACCACAGCGAACGTAAATATCACTTCCAAACCTCTTCCAGAGACCTTGGCATTGTTGTGTATTATCAGTATATGATTCTCTAAGTTACATTAGGTATTATATAGCTGATTGCAGTTGATGATAAATCTTACACATATTTGTTTGATGCATAATAAGGTTCTTTACCTTATTTGTTTCAGAGTAGTAACAGTTTATCTTTCCAGATAACGTAGCTCTGACATAGCAACTCCCAACATAATCACTTATACACTTTTATGCATCTTATGCACTTTATTTCTTTTTCATTCATGGTATTCATTTAGTGGTTGTTAATTACTCTTGTTTATCTTTTGTTATTAAAATTTATTTTATTACAACTTGTGTCTTCCTTGTGTTGATAATATGAAAAGGTTCTACAAGTTAGAGATCCCACCAATCTTTCTTATGTGATGTACTCATAACCACACATCAATTAACACGTGATCCAATAATCATAACGTCAGCTGTGACATGAGTACCCATCACTACCCTATTTCACCTCCCTGGGTTGGCGAAAGCGAAATTCACTACACGCCCCTACCCCAAAAGAGTCTCGCCCCTATTTTGATAGCTCCGCCCCACACATATGTACGCAACCCAGGCAACGATTATAGCGGAATCTGTTTTGCCAGCCACCAATTGCAGATGGACAAACAAGCAAACATGACACACAAGCATATTCAAGCAAAAGCCAGCATGTATTAGTTCTGTGCAACAAACCAAAACCAATGTGTGAGGACTGGGATTGGGAACCGCTGTCTTATCGTAAGCCTTCTTTTGTTCCGCAGACGTTTTTCCTCTTTTATTTTTTATCAGCCATCTCTATCTTTCTGTCGTCGGTCGGCTAGGCTAATGTCCGTCCTATGCACTGATCGCTCTCTCCTCCCCATCATGAGTCGACACACCCCTTACAACTGATTGGCTACAAGTTTGATTTGGTAATCAGCCCGACTCCGTTTTCTAAAACGTTTTTTGGAAAAAATACATACCCCACCTTTACTGCAGGCCCTATACGGGCCTAGTAAGGGCTTCCTGGGGGCTAAGTGAGGGCTGCCAATGAGCAATGTCTCAAAGGCCCTCCAGTGGCAGCCTGCTGGGGGCCCTTAGGCTAGACCTAAGTGGGCCTCTAAAGGGCCAGTGGAGGCTTGTTTGCAGGATTGGCTGTTCTATATGCAAGCATAAATGTCTTGAAATTGATATGAGTTGCAACCGGTAACAAGTGCAGGGAGATAAAGAGAGTTGTGACCTGGGCCCTTTTAGGCTTGTTGAAGGCCGGTCATGCCGCTGCATTCTGAATAATTTCTGAATCTGTTTGATTGTGCACGATGAAAGTCCAGCCAGAAGAGCATTGCTGTAGTCCAGCCTAGAAATGACAAGGGCTTGAACCAGAAGTTATGCAGCAGTGCTGTTAAGAAGGGCCTGATCTTTCTGATGTTGTGCAATGCATACCTGTAAGATTGAGCAGTTTTTGCAATGTGGTCTTTGAAAGTCAGCTGGTCAACAAAAATTACATCAAGATTTCTGACTGATCTTAATGGAGTAATTGATGATTAACTTTTCTGGATGGTGAAATTATGCTGTACAGCTGGAGTGGCAGTGAAGACAAGAAGCTCAGTCTTTGCCAGGTTGAGCTGTAGGTGATGTTCTTTCATCCATTCTGAGACATTCGCCAGGCAGCCTGAGATCTGTGCAGTAGGCCTGCATGATTAATTGAAGTTGTGTAATCAGTAGTAAATCTCCAGCACATGCTTTCAGATGTAGCAGCATTTACTACAGAGCCGTAGTTCACTGACAAACTACACTATATCATTCGTTCATTATTGCAGGCGATTTAATCGCACGATAATGAAATCAAAAGAAATCGTTTGTGATAATGACAGCTGTTTGCATAGCTTCTCAGCGAACTACGGCTCTGTGTAGTAAATGGTGCTACATCTGAAAGCATGTGAAAATACCACATTTAATAAAGTTTTTACTCCAAGCTTACTTCATAACATCAGTCGAGTGTATGAAATAAATCCTTTGATCGGGCTTTTTACACAATAAGGCATGCATAGTATTCTGAGCAATGATAAAGAGATTACATTATACATTAGATAAACCATACTTTGTCGTAGTTGTGTGTTTATTTATCATGTTGAATCAATGAAAGAAGTTAAATCTTCTGTTTATTCAGCTACAGTGATCGTGATTTCATTTTTGGGCGCATTTGAAGTTTCTACGCGAGAGCGCCCTCTGGCGTTTGGATGGAGATTTACTGCTGATCTCAGGACCATGCTCCTCTGACAAGATGCACAGCTTTTGCATAATCACGATAGCGATTTCATTTCTTTGTTTGTTATAGAAATCAATTCCCATCAACCTTTGCTCTGATTATTGTTCCATTCCCCCCAGCTGTGCGAATTAAGATACTTAGCTCACCTGTATATATGTGATCAACTTGAACCGACGCTGCACAGATCGATTGTGTATGACATCAAAGTACAGCAAGAGCAAATCAAGAGTATATGCTCATAAATATGCTCTGAAATCGATCTTGCATTTCTTTGATGTCATACACTGACTGCAGCGCCACTTGAACACACCTAATTTTTAAAAGTTTTTGCAGGTTCTGTTTTGTGCTTGTTTTTTTTTTTTTTTTTCTGCCTTTTTGCCTTGGTGTGGATTACTGTTTTGGGACTCCTTAATAAAACTGCAGCTGGATCTTCTTATTGTGACAGAGTGTTCTATGACAAGGAGTGGTCCAAGAACTGATCCCTGAGGGACTTCAGTGGAATCTCTGTGATGCCCACTGATGAGAGGGTGAAGAGGAGGATCTGATGATTCACAGTGTCAAAAGCAGCAGATACATCCAGCAGAATAAGAAATGATGATTTGGAATCAGCTTTCGCAATCCGCAAGGCTTCAGTGACTGCCAGCAGAGCTGAATGTCCACTTCTGAAACCTGACTGTTTAAACATTTTACTTATAGATCACTACAGACCTGTCTCTCTCCTTGCATTCATAGCAAAACACTCAAACTAGTTGTTTTCAACAAGGTATTATTATTTCTTTCACAAAATAACTAACTAATAATATAGGTTTTTTTAACAGTAGAGTTAGTGTGAGTGCTGGTAAGAGTGTAGGAAAGATTGCTTGGACAAGGTGTGAGGGGATCGAGTCTAGAGAGCATGTTGTAGGATGGCTGGAGAGGAGAAGTTCTGATACTTCTGCCTCAGTGAGGGGACAGAAGGAGAAAAGAAGAAAACGTTATATGTGGTTTACAAAAAATAAGAATAAATATAAAAATAACTGATGAAATAAGGATAGTAATATCACTAAATTCTTTCATATTCTAATAATTAAAGAAAAAAGAAAAAAAAAATTAAAAAGCTCTGCAGCCAAATTACTCTTCACACTCTGTCAGCAAACACATGTACGTATTAATCTTCCTAAACCTTTTTTTTCATATATCTAAAGATGTAGAGATCATGTTCTCTGAGTGGGAATCTATATTGAGCTCGCAACTCATCTTACAATAATGAAACAGTATTAAAAAAATCATTATACAGTAATCACAGTGGGTTTATAAGGTATTCTTTGTAAAGCAGAAATATTTTATTGTAAAAACTGATATACATGCACAACGGAATTAAAAGAAAATTAAAAACTAAAATGTATACTGTATTAATTTAAAAAGAGCATTTAGATTTGATATAATAAATTATTAATCAATTATATATATTCATGTATCCTACTTATTTGCAGGATATTACATTAGTAATATTACATCTGCAGTTATTTAAGTTTTGCAGTTTTCTAAATATCTGATCAGTCAGTGATGCTGATGTTTTCTCTTTTTTGCTTAAGACTTCTGGATCTGATGTCATAAACCAGCACAGCAACAGTAGCAACACCCACCAAAGCAGAAAGAGCCAATCGGATCACAGCTTCAGTAAAACCAGAACAGCAGATACAGTCTTCTGAGAGAAGAAACAATAGCATAAAACAAAACATTTTGATTTGGCTACTGTTTAAAAAATATATAGTGCTGCTGTCATACCTGAACATGTGTGACAGAGTTGACTGATATCCAGATGTGTGGTCTGGTTGCTGATGGGATTGTTGATCACACAGCTGTAGGTGTTTTTATCCTGATATTCCACCTCCAAATGTAAAGAGACACTGCTGATGAGATGAGACACACTGATGCTGGACAATAAACTGTTTCCTTTGTACCAGGAGAGAGTCACATCACTCAGATTCACCACTGAACACAACAATGAACAATTCTGGTACAGACTCAGAACAGAACAGTCTCTGATGATGAGAGGAACAGGCAGATGAGCTGCAAAATATTGAAAAATAAATTTAATTTCAGTATGTGAAACAACTGTAATTCCCTGTATTGGAAAGTGGATTCTGTCACAAAATACAAAAATCCAAATCCAGGCCCTCAAATAGTAAACAAAGTAAAAAGCCTTTATTCTAAGACAGGGCTACATATTGAAAAAATATCAAAATTGAAAAGCATATTCAATATGTATCCCTGTCTTAGAATAAAAGCTTTTTACTTTGCTTATGTGAGTGCCTGGATGTGGATTTTTGTATTTTGCAACATGACCCACTTTTCAATTTTGATATTTTGTTCCCTCCTGGGAGCACCCATATTTTGCCTGAGTTTACCTGATGCGCCCCTGGTCAAGAATTTTTCTGTAGTTCATTGAAATGTAAAACTGAATTGAACTATTAAAGAACCAGTGTTATAGAATGCTGATTATCATCACTAATCTGTCATTCTATAATCTATAATCTGCCATTTTTTCACTATTTATTACACTTTTTTCATTTTCTATTCATTTTTCTCAGATTAATGTCAAAAGACAGACGCAATTAGAATTGAAATGATTATTAATAATAATAGTGTCTCATAATTATTCAGTTTCTATTCAACAATGCAGTTTGTACAATTTGTATTGTAGGGTACAAAATTGTGTTAAAACACAATTAGGCATTTGGAAAACTCTACAAGAAAACTTAATTAGTTTGAGCTGTTAAACATACATGAATGTAGCCCATGTGCTCAAGTTGAGTAGCAATGACCAAGTGAAATAGCAGTCACAAAAGTTATTGAGAAGAACTTGTTTTATTACATTAGAAAGTCCATGGCTACAACATGACCCGCCAATCCATGTGGCACTGAAGAAGAGCTTTGTCTCAAAAACGTTTTGCACATTTGCACATTTATTGCACTTTTTGCACATATTTTTATAACCTCTGATACAGCAGTTAATATTTTTTTTGAAGAAGTATAAGCCTGGTATACAACCGTGTGCGGATCTTAATTGTTTGCTTGCACCATGTTTATTTGGATGTGCACCAGACCAACTTGGGTTTTAGATTCTGGACATTTGGTGCTGTGACTTTACAACATGACACTAAATGTTCCTAGAGACAGAGCAGGCAGCCTTATTCATAAGTTTAAATGTGTTGAGGTAACTTTGAAAGGAGTGAAAAAAAATAAAAATACATTACAATGTGGATTATAAGAACACTAGACAAGTATGGCCTTCATGTTGGGACACCTTGCTAAACGCCAGTCTTGACCAAGAAGAAAATAAAACGTCTAATTCAATATGTTAAAATTCATCTGGATAGACCCGTGGAGTTGTGGAAGAAAGTTTTAGGGAGTGATCAAACTGGAACGTTTTGTACCCATGGATCAGCAGTATGTCTGGTGCAAAAAAGGCAGAACTTATAAGCAGAAAAACTCCATAGTTGTCTCCATAGTCAAACATGGAGGTGGGCTAGTCTGGTTGGCGGTGCTTTCCTGCTACAGGAAATGGAAGTTCTGACTGTATGACATCATGGATTCTTTAAAGTAAGATTGTGATGCCTTTAGTGTAGATACTGAAGCTTGATGATCAATGGACTTATCCTCAGGACAGCCATCCCAAAGAACATATTCAAAACTACTTATGCTTGGTTTAGGGATTGATCATAGAATGTTCTTGAGTGACCTGTTCAGTTTTCAGATTTAAATCTCATTGAATGCATGCGTTGGAGTTTGAAGAAAGCAGTGGCAATGTAAAAACCAAAGATTATCTGTGATCTGGAAGCTTTTTCAAGTGAGGAATAGGCCAGGATTTCAGTTAACACGTTACAGAAGATTCTAAACACTTAGTCTGATGGGATTCAAATTGCTTGGGCACTTTCCCATCGAGAATGGGCAACAAATTTCTATCTAGATACTTTAGATTGGTCGTGGGCCCTGTGTCTCACCACTGACAGCAACACTACCCATCTACATTGCTCTAAATGTTGCCCTGTGTATCATCAGCAGCAAACGTTTATTGCTGTCACAACATGGATATGTGATGTGTGCGTTTGGTTTATATATCCTGGTGGGGACTTAAACCTGAATACACACACACACAGTCATGGGGTCAAGTGGGGACCTACATTGAGGTCTCCATGGGTACAAAAGCTTATAAGTCATAAAGAATGATTTTTGAGAAATTAAAAATCCAGAAAGTGATGGGTAGGTTTAGGTGTAGGGTTATGTAGGGTGATAAAAAATATGGTTTGTACTGTATAAAAATAATTATGCTATTGGAGAGTCCCTACAAGGATAGCTGAATATAGCTGACCAGACATTAAAACGATCTTAACCCTCATCCGTCACTCGGGTCATATTGACCCAAAAACGATTTCTAAAGATTTTTAAAAATTCAGCCATTGATGGTTTTGGGTAAACTCCCGGAACAAGAACCACACAAAGTGTCGAGTGGATTCAAGGGTCATTTTGCCCCGGGTCATTTTGCCCTGGGCGCCAAAAAGAATAGAAGTTCTGAAAAATCTGCAGATTTTTAATTGAATTTCATCACACTTGACCATGGAACACACACAAAAAAATTTGAGTCGATTTGAGGATTTTATGTGGGTTTTATAAAAGAATTAAAAAATGCCCCCCTGCAGGTTTTTTCTTTAATGTAAAACATATTTATTCAGCTGTGTGTGTGTGTGCGTGTATCTATATGTACTTAAATGATAAATAATTCTCAACTCACCATAGACAGTAATATTGAATGTGTTGAGCGGCTTCTCTCTTTTGATGCTGGTTACTGTATAAAGTCCAGAGTCTGTGGTTGTGGTGTTTGTGATGGTCAGAGATCCAGTCTGATGATTCACCTTCAGTCTGTCTCTGAATCTCCCACCAGCGTTATCATCATAACACTTGCTGTTATTGTTATTCCCATAGATTTTAGCTATGATAATGTTGCTGTATCCAAACAGCCAATCGATCTCCTCATCTCTCTGAATTTCAGCATCATCAGTGTGCAGAGTGACTGAATCTCCCTCCATCACTGACACTGACTTCACTTCATCAATACCAAACACACCTGAAGAACATACAGAAATATTAATAAACTGGACATTTACTAGACTTGGCGATTATGTCATGTTTAAATTTTCTCTTAAGTCTGTGCAGAAGTGCTTGAGTAGGTTTTACTTGTAACTTGGTATAGAAATATAGGAGCCAAAATGAATGATGAAAACAATAAAGAACATAATGATGTGCAAGTGAGCAAATGATAATATAAAGAGGACTGAAACCATAAAAATACTTACAATTCAGACTCTATAGGAATAAAAAAAGAAAATAAATGTATCAAACATTTTCTTCAACAGTTCTCTAAACAGTTTCCCAACAGAAATGTTATATTGTGTCTTGGCACTCTTGAATATGTGCACGTTAAATGTGCTATTGATCTGTAGAAAAGTCGTTTAATGAAACACTGCCTTGGGCATGAATAATCTCCTCCAGTAGCACCTCCCACAAAGATGGATGTATTTTAGTAATTACTTACTGAAAAAGTTAAGAACAGTTAATACTGACTTCTGTCCTGCCAAACTTTTCATAAATGTATATTGTTTTCTTTTTTCAAAACAGAATTAATATTGACAACATGACATAGCAATGGCAAAGAGTGCTTTTTCTTCATGATCATCATGATTATAAACAACAAAAAAAAAAAAGAAAGAAAGAAAGAAAGAACATATAATAATAATAATAATAATAATAATAATACCAACTGGGTTACACTTTATTTTATTAATTATTATTATTATTATTATTGCATTAATTATTTTTAATATTATTATAATTATTGTTATTATTATTGTTGTTGTTGTTGACTATTTTTTTTTTTTTTTTTTAGAAAGAGTTTACATTCTTTTCTTTCTATAAAAATATAATTATTTCATATAAAGTCTGTGAAGGGAGGAGCTACTGGAAGAGTTTATTCACACTCACTGCAGAGTTTCAGTCGTTCATTCGTTTGCTTAGTTATGAAACATTCAGCATTTACTCTCACACTTTGGCTTTGTGAACTACTGATGAAAATGTTTATTTTCATCTGTTTGTGCTCATGGAGTCTGGCTGGTGAGTATTTTTTTGACTTCAGTTCTCTTTATATTACCATTTTCCCCAAACATAATTCTGTTGTTAATTATTTCTGTTAATACTACTACTACTAATATTTTCAAGTTGTATCATACTATTATACTCAAATATATACATTGTATACATTGCAATTACTGTAGAATGAAGAATTATTGTTCCATGACTATTTAAAATAGTTTAAAAATGACTAAAACTAATGTTTTTTAGTCTTAAAATCCTGTGTGTTGATCAGGTGTGTTTGGTGATGCAGTGAAGTCAGTGTCAGTGACGGAGGGAGAATCAGTCACTCTAAACCCTACTGATACCAAAATACAGGGAAATAATGAGATTGAGTGGAGGTTTGGACCCAAAAGCATTCTCATAGCTACAATCAAAATGAAGGAAAATGACAGCAGATTTCATAATACCGATGCTGCTGAGAGACTCAGAGGCAGAGGGAGATTGAATCATCAGACTGGATCTCTGACCATCACAAACACCAGAACCACAGACTCTGGACTTTATAAAATAACCAGTGGCAAAACAGAGACACCGCTCAACACATTCAGTCTTACTGTCTATGGTGAGTTAACACACTTTTCAGGGGTCACTTTACTAGCAATGTCCAATGAAAACAGATGAAAAACTTCAGATGGAAATTACATTTTATTCTTTTTTTTATATATATATTTTTAATAATCAGTTTTACTTGATATTGATTCTTAATTCTATTTTAAACACAAATTCGTTATAAATATTAATAGACAAATACAACATCTCTCTTACTTACTGTTAATTACATTTGAAAAGTTCAGATGCAAAACCAGCTAAATCCATCTGACGTTTTTCTTTAAAATGAGCATTTCTTTCTGGCTACTTTATATAGAGTTTGAAGTAAAAGTATTTGATGGACGTACACTATGTGTCAGAGCATTCAATCAGTATCATTATCTCATTTTTGACCGAGATGGCTTTTAGTTGGTTTTGCATCTGAACTCTTCATTTATTCTCTTTTCCAGCTCATCTGCCTGTTCCTGTCATCAGCAGTAACTCATCACAAAATCCTTCATCATCATCAGGATCATCAGTGTCAAATTGTATGTTTCTGTGTTCAGTGGTGAATGTGAGTGATGTGAGTCTCTCCTGGTACAAAGGAAACAGTTTATTGTCCAGCATCAGTGTGTCTGATCTCAGCAGAAGTGTTTCTTTACATCTGGAGTGTCTGGATGATTCCTACAGCTGTGTGGTGAACAATCCCATCAGCAACCAGACTCAACATCTCAACAACACTGAACTCTGTCAGCCATGTTCAGGTACGTCTGTGATAATATTTTATGTTTATGTACACATTCACTCACACTTGACTAATGTCTCCTTCACATCTTCCAGATGACTCTGTATCTCTGATAGTGTTGATCTGCTGCTGCTGCTGCTGGATCTCTGTTGATTTTACTTGCTGTCGGGATCTTCTGCATTTTCAGGAAACACAGAAAAACAGACCAAGAAGGCAAGCACTGCATAATTTTACCTACTGTGTGTATTATGTAAAACAACACTCAAACATCAGTTCATTCTGTATTTTGTTTCTGTTGTTACAGTTCAGACCCCTGACAGAGAGATCACTTACGCTGATCCAACATTTTACAAAAGACATAAATCGGTAAGAGAATATATTTCTGTCTATGATGTTTCTATATCATACAAACATGAGCACCACAACAGACATTTATAAAAGCAGCAGATCTATTTTAGTGTCTTTTTGTCTTCTGCTCAAATGCGTTTATATAGTAGGGTTACACAAAATCATCATTTAGAGGCATTACAGTACTGTCATGTCACAAACTCTTTTATGTCATCAAAGACACATATACATATATATAAATACATTTTAGTGTGTTCTTTGGAGGAAGAGGACGTAAATAAGTTCTTGCTAAATAAGTCAGTGAATGAACTTTAAATTAAGCCCTGGAAAATTTGGCCTCTAATTTCCCTATGAATGTTTTGCTAGGGGTTACAGGGCCTTAAAATAGGACAGAAACAAATAATAATATATATTATTGAATATACTGCATTCCCCACACAATGCACAATTCACAGTAAAACATTTTGAGCCATAGGACGCAGTAAATTAATTCCTAACAACAGAATTGTTGTAGGTTAACTTATAGTTTATGTAAGACAATGATGCTGATCTTTCATCATTTCATCATTTCATCATTGCTTTGTCAAATTATCATTTTAAATTTAATTAAAAATTTTTTTAATCATATGTGATTTTAAAAATAACCATTATTTTAAAATTAAATTGCTCCAGTGAAAAGTTACCATTCTTGCCTAGAATCCTGAATTTAACTGTTCAATTAGTAAGATCATGGTAGTTATAGGTAAAATCGTGCTTACCATTACTATGTGGTTTCTAAATAGTAATAATAACAATAACAACAACAATAATAATAACAATAATAATAATAATAACAACAACAACCAACTATGGAATCTGTGAAAATAAAAAATCATTTTTCTGTAATGTAAAAGAAGAAGAAGAAGAAGCAGCAGCAGATAAGGTTCAGAAGCCTCACGCTACAATCAGTTTGACCCCAAGCTCTTTTATCATTATAAAATATAAGAAATATCAAAAATTTACACACATTTTTTTGGTTGTTTTTGGTGATATTGAGGTCACTATAAAATACTATAGTTTTATAACATTTACTTTATGTTACACCCCTGTTCTGGACTGTTTTGTTGGTTTCTCCCTCTTGTGTCTATACATGGTTTTTCCTGTTCCGTTCCTTGTTAAGTCATTATTGGGTAATCACCCACACCCGTCTTTGTATCGTTAGCACTCCTTTAGAAGTCGGATTCTGTTCATTGTTTGGTTGTCGGATGTTAAAGTTATGTTGGCGTGTGTGTTTCCCTGCTGTTCTTGTCTGGAGTTACTGTTTGTGGAATTTATTAAAGACTTTTCATTATATTCCGTTTTTGTTCGTCTCACTGAACACGCAGTCGTGACACTATAATTTTATATATTCGGAATAAATTCAAAACATAATTCTCATGGTTTACGGGGGAGGAGCAAACATAAATGCTCACACAAAAGCCTTCTGAACCATTTCTCTTTGTGTTTTGTGGGCTCTTCCTTTATGGTCTCTCTTGCTCTTTATTGAAAATGTAGCAGACTCCTCCTGAATAAATGAGACGGAGAAATATGAATAACCAACGAACCAATATCAAGTAATATATCACGTTTATTTATACTGCGCTTTTTAACAAAACAGGTTGCGTCAAAGCAACTTTACAATTTTAAATAGGACAATAGTGTGTCAATAATTGCAAAAGTTCCATGTTGCAGCAAAGTCAGATTGCAAAGGACTTATCTGGGTCCAAAAGCCGTCTAGGTGACAAGTTCCTCACTGATGATCCACCTCTGGGGCTCATCAAGTTGATGTGGTCCCCGCTGACATTTAGGGCTGTAGAAGTCGTCTCAAGATGCTGATCCACCATCTGGGCTGGGTACAGACTGGATCTGGTGGCTACGGTGACCTCGAAATAAGAAGTAGAAAGAAATATTAACATAGAAACAAAAACAGACTAATATTTGCATAGATGCCATTCTTCTTATGATGCAACAAGTACATCAGGTGTTATGGGAATAGTTCCCGGCTCCGGTTGACCTAATTAATGAAGCCTAACAATCCTTTAATGAATTTGAATGATAGAATTGTGTTAATGTGTTATGTGTAAGCCAGGTTAAAGAGATGGGTCTTTAATCTAGATTTAAACTGACAGAGTGTGTCTGCCTCCCAAACAATGTTGGGCAGATTGTTCCAGAGTTTGGGCACTAAATAAGAAAATGATCTGCCGCCCGCAGTTGATTTTGATATTCTAGGTATTATCAAACTGCCAAAGTTTTGAGAACGCAGCGGACGTGAGGGACTATAATGTGATAAGAGCTCACTCAAGTCAATCAAGTAATTTTTTTAACCCATTTTTATAATTCATTTCTGTTCAATTAAATACTGTTGGTTTAGCAGAAAGGTAAGTATATGCTAATTACTTGAAGATTGGAGAATTTAAAGATTCATGAAATAAAAGATACTGTTAACAGAGTAGTTCACTTTATATAAAAAAGAATAATAATTAGGGCTGCAACTAACGATTATTTTGACAATCCATTAGTTGGTCGATTATTTTTTCGATTAATCGATTAGTTGGCTTTAAAATTTAAATTTTTATTTTTTTGTCAAGATTACACTATTCCATATTCTGAATGCTATGAAAGCACAGTGCTTAATTTATTAGACCACCTGTCGTAATAAAGAGAAAAGACAAATATCTGAAGAAAAACACACTATAACAAGCATAAAATACAGTGTTTCTGCTCTTTATTCTTTATTCTCTTTAGTGTTTAGTGCCTTCAGCTCAGAGTTCCGCGTTCAAATGCACGCAGTAAGATTAATCTGGCCGCAAAGCCTCAGCTAAAGCAATTACCATGAATGTGCCGGGGAAAAAGTAAGGAGATATTTAAAATTATTTATTAATAAACTAGTATTGTCTGAGTCAGTGTCGCAAAGATGAAGTTGACGATCCTGACTCGCCATCTGCTCACTGGACGTGCTTTTAGTGCCTAAATGCATCTTTATGGATTAGGCCTATAGCTAATGAAAGAGTTTTGTTTTCGTTTTGAATTATTTAGTTTTATAGTAGTGAAGTAATAATTTAAGGTAAGTTTATTACTCTTACCTTTATGAGCAAAAATGAAGTTTCACATGGCGCTGGCACCTCCATGTCCTGCAAAGCGCTTTAGCTTTCACTCTCCGCACAAACGACTGAATATGTGCATAATAGCACACGTTTATGTAGGTTAAACGATTAAACTAATATTGTCATATGCTTTAAGTTTTTTATATTTATGGATTTTAGTTTAAATCGTGATGACTTGAGAAGGCTAAATTGATCTGTCTGCCGCTGGCCGCTTGGAAAAAAAAAAAAAAAAAAAAAACTTGAATTTCACAAACAAAACGTGTTCCAGATATACTTCTAAATTAACTTTATAAACTAAAGAAATGAAAATAAATGTAATTACTTCGCTATTAAAAACGCTGTGCAATGGGGAAGAGAAAGATAAAGGTTGTTAGGAATTTTTTGGAACGAATATTTGTTTAATAGCCTATTTAACACTTATTTAGGCTACTTTGTTATTTAAATGTATTATTTCTGAGATTTATTTTAGCATTTTGTAGGCTGCTTGTTCACTGACGGAATTGCTAAAATAAACACGCAGGTTTGTTAATAATGTTTGAGCCTCATTTATTTTTATATATATAAAAACACCGCGCCACTGGCGGTAGTTGGTCCATTACCACCGCAGTGGTAAAAATCTCACCGTCACAGCCCTACTTTACAGTTCCTACCCTCCATAAATACGTGCGCTACAAGTTGTATTTTAAATCTAAATTTAACAATCAACGACAGATGTTTCAGCACAATGAATGTTTTTGTGCTGAGTATTAATTGTCTCCCTGTCTGTGTTCCAGTCTGACATGCTCATTCAGTAAAGATTTAAACTTAACACAGACTGTCAGAATGGACTTGTATGCATAAATGGAAATGCTTGTGTGAATTTGTGACATTTACAGATAAGGATATGACCGTAATCTGAAAGTCGGATCTGTCAAAGTGCCTCACAGGGCAATTTAGCTTAAAGTTTAAAATAAGGAATTCTCATGTTTTGGGATCACTTAACTCTCCTGCAGCATCTCATATGTTTCCGACACTATTTTTAGATGCATTGTGTCTATAGAAATGCGTCATTCAGTGCTGTAATTTGACTTGATTCTGTGAAGTTGTACGTGCACTGTGGGCGGACCGATTAATCGATAATGGGAATCGTTGTCCACGATTTTCATTATTGATAATAATCGATTTTATCGATTAGTTGTTGCAGCCCTAATAATAATAATAAAAACTGATAATTTACTCACCCCCATGTCATCCAAGAAGTAAATGTCTTTCTTTCCTCAGTCAAAAAGAAATTAAGGTTTTTGAGGAAAACATTCCAGGATTTTTCTCCATACAGTGGACTTTAAAGGTGGCCAATGGGTAGAAGGTCCAAACTGCACTTTCAGTTCAGCCTTAAAGGTCTCTACACAATCCCAGTTGAGGAATAAGGGTCTTATCTAGCAAAACGATCAGTCATTTTCTATAAAACATAAACAAATATGTATATACTTTAACCACACCTTGTCTTGCATTAGCGCGACCCAAATTATGTAATCACGCACATGTGATGTAGGCAGAAGTTCCGACCCAGTGTTTACAAATCGAACATGCAAAGAAATTTAAACAATGTCAGACGATTGTAAAGTTAGAGGAGAAAACGAAATGAGTTTTTCACCCTACCCTACCTTCTTGAACCTAAGTGCACTGATGACAAACAAACTACACATGAAGTTTCCTACATGACTTCCTCAGCTGGGACTGTGTAGAGCCATTTTAATCTTCAGTCTATTGACCACCTCTGAAGTCCACTGTATGGAGAAAAATCCTGGAATGTTTTCATCAAAAACATTAATTTCTTTTTGACTGAAGAAAGAAAGACATGAAAATCTTGGCTGACATAGGGGTGAGTAAATTATCAGTAAATTGTGATTCTGGAAGTGAACTAATCCTTTTAGTACAATCATGTTAAATTTGTTTAGGCCAGAAAGCAAGGTTAGGAATTATACAGTTTTAACACATGATCACAAATCTGAGCAAGTGCTGCGTTGAAAAGTTTAAGTAGTACAAATGTAATGATAACACTTTGCTATGCAGAACATTTGAAGAAAAATTGTCCACTTCATACTAATCAAACAGACAAATCCCATACTGAATGCTGGTGAATCATGAAAACTGTATGCTATTTTTATTTTGTACTGTCCTGAATAAACAATTTAACACTACAGATGTTTATATACTCCACAAGACAAAATAATATCTAATTTAAATTACCCCATTCAAAAGCTTACATACCCTTGAATCTTAACACTGTATGTCCTTTCCTGGATGATTCATGACTTTTTATCTTGCAATAATTGTTCATGAGTTAATACCCTGAGCAGTTCATCTGCCCGCTGTTCTTCAGAAAAATCCTCCAGCTCCTGCACATCAATTGGTTTTCCAGCATCTTCTACATATTTGAACACTTTCCAAATGCGACTGTATGATTTTGAGATCCATCTATTTACACTGAGAACAACTAAACTTTTGAACAGGAATGTTTTGAATGTGTACATTTTTCTTGTTTGCAGATTTGTTTTTTTCCATTTAGTATTGTACTTAGGAAGGTACATAAATATTTACATTTCTCCCAGAAGACAATGCAAGTACAATTTACCCTGATTATCCAATTCAAATGCATTTTATTGCATTGTGTTGCTTTCTTGAGTATTAGTGAATGTTCTCACCTTTTGTAATAGTTATGTATGAGTTCCTCAATTGTCCTCAGTGGGAAAAGATGGATCTCAAATCATACATTCACTTTTGAAAAGGGTCCAAGTATGCAGATGCAAAATGTGCAGGAGCTGGAGGATTATTCTAAAGAAGAGCAGGCAGCCGAACTGCTCAGGACAAACAAAGGACTCATAAACAGCTATCACAAAAACATAAAAACAGTCATGGATCATCCAGGAAACAACACACAGTATTAAGATACAAGCGTATATAAACTTTTGAATGGAATCTTTTTTATAAATTCAGTCATTATTTTGTCCTGTGGAGTTTAAATAAACATCTTTTTGTAAAATAGCTTATTCAGGTCAGTACTAAATGATTAAACTAATAAAATTTTATAAAACTATATATAATTTTTTATAAAACTAACATTTTGCATATTCTGCAAGGGGTATGTAAACTTATGAGCACAACTGTACATGATCATTGTACATTAAACTTAAACACCCAGAAACCAATAAGACAAACTCAACGCCTAAAAAAAGCCTAGTTCCTTAAATAAAAGTTAGAAACTTACTTTCTTTAGTAGAACACTAAAGACCCATGATCCCTTGGTGGTCCACTGGTGCTTGGCGATGTAGTGAGGTTTTCTGAAACAAAACAATTGGTCGGTGTAAGAAATTAAACATTACTTACTACATTACTCACATAATGACATACAGTACTTGTCTAGTTTGTAAACATTACAATTTGTAAATGTTCACAAAATAGACTCTTCAGCTCACCAAGGCTGCATTCATGTGCTCAGAAATACAGTAAAAGCACTAACAGAGTTTTAAAATAACTATTTAAACTGTTCGTAAAAGACATTTTAAAATGTAATTTATTGCTGTGAAGCAAAGCTGAAACTTCTGCATTATTACTGAAAATGAGTATATTAGAATGATTTCTGAAGGATCATGTGACTCTAAAGACTGGAGTAATGATGCAGAACATTCAGCTTTGATCACAGCAATCAATTACATTTTAACATATTTAAAGAGAAAATAGTTCATCCAAATTGTAACATTTCACACTATTACTGTTGTACTGTATCTTTGATCAAATAAATGCAGTCTTGGTGAACAGAAGATACTTATTAAAAACATTTTTAAAAAATCATAATATTTCCAAACTTTTGACAAGTACTGTATGAAGATCTGTAGAAAACCATGTGTGAACTGATGCCATTGTTGTTTACAACAGCAAGAGAGGACACATGTGCAGAAGGCAGTATAATCAGGAAGTACAAATCAGCATGCAATATATAGAATAATAAATTAATTAAACAAAGAAATACCTATTTGCAGTTTTAAACATCAAAACAGACCATTTTCAATTCAATTTACAAATGGATGTGCCAGTTTTACGTGTCACTTCTCTTACTGTAAATGTACAGTAATGCAGTACAGTACAGTAAAACTGCAACGCTCTAGTAATGGAACTCCCGCCTTCTAAATGACAGAGTAAATAGAAGAGAAGCTGCTGCTAAGTTATCCGCTTCTGTTCTGGTAAACACGAGACAAAAAGATATTATACATTAACTGGACTAAACTAAAATGGACGTCGTTTAACGTCATTTGAGTATATGAAACGTTTCTTTTCAAGCAGCTTCGCCTCAGATGGCTCTTTCAAGTGTGGCAGAGCACTAAGGGATTAAAGATGTAGCACGACTACGCCACCCTGGGCCTCGCCCAGGGACTTCTATGATTTGAATTTCGTTTAGGCAACACAGGTAAGCTCACGATGAATTGGCAGGAGACGCAGATATACAAAAGATCATGTTTATTACAATAAAAGGGAATTATTACAAAAATAGAAAAAAGAGAAAGCTGCTAAATCACTGAGGGCAACAATCACATAGATAACACTTCACAAATACAATAATGGGCGACCTGGGTCATCAAGGACATCCAAAAGTTCCGGTACAGGAACTGAGGCTCGACAGCAGGGCATAAGGGCGCAATCGGCCTCCACAGCAAAACACCCTTCACTTATACCTGTGACACACGCATACACACACTCACACAACACAACCACTTCAACCAGCACTCGTGAAAGAAGCACCAACACCAGAAATCCACCACTGCTTTAGGCACTCAGCTCCTGTAACAAATAAAAATAGATTATACACTTAAGACACAGTCACTCACAATTACAAGTGGGTTACAAATAAACAAGTTATCCCACCCACATATTTAACCCCCAAATAAACATACAAAGATGTAAATCCAAAACAAATAATGCAAAACAATAAATAATCTTATTACTGGGATTACAAAACAACTTAGCCAAAAGGCACAAACATTACTAGACTCTTACAAACACTTCATATAACAACACAACAAGGAACACTTACACAATAAATTTAGACAGACACAACACAACGCAGCAAACAATTAGCTGAGCGCAATGAACTAACTCACGCCAAACACACACCATCACACATTTCACAAATACTTAAAGAACAACCAGGTAAGGTTTGTGTACCCAAATACACACACACACACACACACTTCAATGACAAAGAAACAAAACGAATTAACAAAACCAAAATTAACCAAAACAAAGCAACAGCGTCTCCAGATGATCGTTCCCACGTAGCTCAACAACAGCGAAGCTAATAGTAGACCGCGACGTCACGGATCTGTCTATAATAATATTACACGTTAGACCGATCAAACAAACCCTCTGCGATTATCAATTAAAGAATAAAAAATCTGAATCTCCCCTTAATAAATTTAAAACCACATACCGTATGAAGTAAGATCTAAATTCCCATCAGTCAAACAGACAACAATGTGCCGGGGGCTGGGAAGCTGAGGGCTCAGTAGAGGGACATAACGCGTCCGTAATCTCAGGTAAACACCCGCACTCACTGCGCTGGAGCAGTCTCACTCAAACCGCTGACTACAAAAACACAAAACACTGCTACCACCTGAGGAATTTCATACACAAGACACATCGCAACCGACTCTCTTACCTGCAGAGGGGCAACCTCAGCCAAACACCAGCCACGGGATTTCCGTCAAAGTGATGTTCTATAGGGAAATACAGCTTACATGAGCTTCGATTCACTGCAAAACAATCACACCAACATCATCCACATACCTGGATGGCGACTAAATGTGACGCAGGGAGCAAAGGGGCGTGACTCGTAACGCCATACTACCTTAACCACGAATTTATACATTCCCTTGCTGTCAATGATAGGGTCACTGATGAAAAATCAGCCAATCAGTTTTAAGGAGGAGGAGCCTCCTGCTACACAAGTAAAGACCGTTCACTCGTCGCTCATATTTGCACTCCCATACACTTATAACACGATCTTCAGGCGACTACATGGTATTTATTATTATACGTTTATTCGTTAGCACATTAATAGATGTAACGCTGTCATGTAAGTTTAATTCATATGTCCCCTTTAAAACGGCATACAATTTCATAGAAGTATTCCTCCTTGCACCGAATACCCAGCAAACACAGAACGTTCCCCTAACGTTCCCCTATGGTTCCCGTTTGGTTATTTTTTTGGGAACCAAATGAGAACGTTCTAGGAACGTTCCCTGTAGGTTCTCTTTTTAATAACCTACAGGGAACCTTCCCAGAACGTTCCCTGCAGGTTATTTTTAGTTGTCATATCCGTGTAAACTAATAAAAACTTGGCAGATCTTTCTGATCATTCTACTGCTGAAATGTATACTTTTTCATCATAAACAAACTATTTTTTGCAGAATTTCATGTCTGAAATAAGCGTTTAATAAAGTGTAGACATCAAAGTGGTCAAATCGCATTATAATTGTAATTTAATTCCAATTTTATAGCTAAAATTAAGCCAATGTTAAGCGTAGTCAGAAAATCATATCATTAACACTTAGTTTGTTTTTATATTTCTTTTCTTCGAACCTGCACGCGCTTCTCTAGCACGCGCTTAATCCTGCCTTCCACAGAAAGCCGCGCACTCGTGTAATTTAAAAATTAACGGTCATTTCGTTTGACTGACTGACTAACATTCGTTGATTGATCTCTTTAATGAATAATTACTTATAATTAATATATATACGAGAGTAAATATTGTGATTTCAGGGAAATTTGACACATCTAATTGAAGAGAACATGATGTTAACGGAGAAGTTTTTGTGTACCGACCAGAAGAGAGAAACATCGTCGTTAATTCAGTGGTAAGAAACGAATGTAATATTATTCTAAGTAAAGTCAAATAAATGTTATTCGTTTTCAATGTCTGTAAAAATAAAATTCACATCTTTAAAATCCAATATTTTGTTGAAGTCAGTGTTATTTGGTGCTTTAATAAACAAAATCTGGGTTATGGTACTTCTAATCTTATATATTAACGAATAAAACAAATCTAGCATATTAAAGGATAATTTAATGTCATTTAATGCGCCTTATGATGGCTAAATGTGCTCTAAATATCTGTAAGGATTAAACAATAGTTTAAAACAAGACATGGTTTGTAGTAGTGATTATTGAGGTCCACATCCATCCGTCTTCCATGCTGCTTACTACGGGACGCGGGAGTGCTGACATACGGCAGCGGTATCGGAGTGAAGAGGTTAGGGGAACGTTCTGGGAACCTACAGGGAACGTTCCGGGACCGTTCGCAGAACGTTCCGGGACCGTTCCCAGAACGTTCCCGATAGGTTCCCAGAACGTTCCCCTAACCTACAGGGAAGTGCAACTTTCGGGAGCGACAGCCAATAGGAAAGAAGACGGTAGAGCTCGTGTGATCTAGTGATGGGAAGTTCGGATCATTTTACCGACTCGGTCCTTTGAGTCTCGTTCAGCAAAATGAACGAATCTTTTTTCGAGTCATTTCGTTCATTTTGTTCATTTTAGCAAAATATAATTAAAATGTTACGTTTTACTTCCCTAACACATCTACTGCTTACACAAACGTTGATCACACTACAAACAAAACAAAACTATAATGCTATAAAAAAACAGAAAATATTAATTTATTGTTTACCTGTGTCTTTAGTCTATGATTCGCTCACCTCACATCTGACAAGTTTTCGGGTTTGAGTCGTTCGTTCATCACGTGACATCCCCGTAATGTTAACCTATGCAGCCTGAGCCGGAAAGAGAATTGATTATTTCATCTCTCGAGTCCTCGGGTTTGAGTCGTTCGTTCATCACGTGACATCCCCGTAATGTTAACCTATGCAGCCTGAGCCGGAAAGAGAATTGATTAGTTCATCTTTTGAGTCTTCGGGTTTGAGTCGTTCGTTCATCACGTGACAGCCCCATAAGGTGAACGAACGTCTCTCAAACAGATGAACTAATTCCAGTACAGAATCTAATAGGATGTTGCGCATGCGCGACTGAACGAATCCCCGAGACGACTCGTTCGTCCCGAGTCACATTAAAGATTCGTTCAAAATGAACGAATCGTTTAAGAACGACCCATCACTAGTGTGATCGTTCTCCTCTTTCAGCCATAGATAAACATACTTAACGAAAAAAGTAAGCTCTGCTTCTCATTCGTTTTTGTTTGTATGTACAGATTTAATTTATATTATATTTAGTCTTTTGCCTCCAAAATGTTTGAATTTAGCGGCAAGAAACCCGATTCGCTGTCAAGGCAACCAGTAGTGACAACGCCCACTAGCAACCTCCTCGCCAGCCACTGGCGACATGCAGCGACAGAAGTCTCTGCTAGCCGTATTCCCACTACAGCGTAGCGGGTTGAGCGGCGCAGCGTTTTCCATTCATTCCTCTGGAAGCTCAGCGTAAACGCTCACGGGATGCATTATGGGATTGAAAGCGTTGAGAGCGCAACCCTGCCAATTCAAAAAAGCAGTGGCGTTGTAGCATTGCAAGCAGCAGGGAGCGTGGTTTTGATGCTGTAGTGGAAATATGGTTGTCTAAAAAAAAACTCACCCTGGGGGCTCAGCTAGAATATTTTAAACTCAGGTGTGAAAGGGTTAAGCACACATCCTCCGTGACGTGATGTAGTGAGTGACCTTGTTAACCTGCGTTAACATTTGGAAACACTTTTCTTTTATTTGTTTGATGTAATGACACATGCCACTTAAAAAAATGTGTTACCTTGCAAAAATTTATTTGCCTCTTAATATAGCGTGTTATTTGCCTACATAGGAATGCATATGCTAGAAACTAATGCGATTTAACTATTATTATTCTTTGTGACAGTGGGCAGAGAAAGCTAATACAGTATTTACTCAAATCACGGAATGAACTAGTAAGAAATGACAATAGCAAATATGATCTGGATCTTAATGCAGCAGGGTAGTCAATGCAATCTAATTTTAACAACTTTATTTTGGCAACTGGCAGCTTTATTCTTAACCCTGTGGAAGTCTCGACAGTTTACGGTTTACAGTTTACGGTCAAATTTTTACACTAGTGGGGCCCATTTTCATTATCTTGCCTAGGGCCCCACAAACATATAGGCCAGCACTGCCCCCATGTCACCCAAGATGTTTATGTCTTTCTTTCTTCAGTCGATAAGAAATTATGTTTCTTGAGGAAAACATTCCCAATTTTTTCTCCATATATAGTAGACTTCAATGGTGTAAGTTCAATCCCCAAAGTTTGAACTTCCAAGATGTAGTTTAAATACAGCTTCAAATGGCAAAACGATCAGTCATTTTTTAAAGGGGTAATGGGATGCTAAGTTCACTTTTTCATGTTGTTTGAACATTAACGTGTGTTGTCAGTGTATGTACAAATCTATCCTATAATGATAAAAATCCATGCAGTGGTTTTTAATTAATCTGTAAAAATAATATCCCGTTTTTCAAATCGAGCCATTCTCAGATGCCTGTCGATGTGGCCACAAAGGCCGTTCCCACAATAGTTGATTGACATGAGCTCTTACCTTAGACCAGCTGTCACAGTCCAGTAACTTTCCATGTTTTGATGCCGGAGCAGGGATGTAAGTTAGACAAGAATATCTCTGATTGAGCGATTGAGGTGTTGTGTTGCTGGATGTAATAATGAACATAGTGGTCGTCATTTACTCCCGACATCTGAACTGCTGAAGATGCAGTAGATTACATTTGTTTGTGAAGGGAATGCGCCTCCCGATCTACATATATCAGTCTATGTTCGTGCAAATCATTCGTGATCCAGCTTCACTTACAGCAGAAGTGAGTATAAGGGTTTTTTATGAATCTTTGCGATCGCCTTTCCTTATAACGTGGTAGTTTGGAAGTTTAGCGGCTAAATGTGGCTAAATGCAGCTAATGTAAACAAGACTGTCTTTCCACAGAGAGTAGAGAGGGGCGGGGTGAGCAGAGCTCATTTGCATTTAAAGGAACAACCCCTTAGCATGAGATGATTTTTGCAGAGCTGATTTTGACAAGGTAAAAAGGGTGTTGTTTTACAAAACCATTGAGAATTTTTAATCAAAATATATTAGAGACTTTTCATTAAGACCCTAAAGAATCATATCAACTTGTGGAAAATGGGCATCCGATGACCCCTTTAAACAAATTGACAATTATTTACATTTTAACCTGGAAGGCTCGTGAAAACAAATGTTGTTTTATGTCTAATTTTCTTATAGTATATTATCTGTTCATATTTGATTATACAGTAGTACAGTGTGTGTTTGTATTTTGCAGTTTTTTCAATTGTCAGTTGATGTATTGACAGCAAATTGCTTGTTCCATTTAAATGTGAATGAAAGTGTTGCCTCTATTATTAAATAAATGAAAGTGTTTTGTCATCTTTGTTTAAAATTTTAAGGCAGCGGGGTAACAAATTTGCTTATGTTTTTCGAGTCAAGTTAAAAGATTTTTCCCAGTTGACACAACTTGACTGGACTAGAAAATAATAGGCAAGTCAACATGAGCAAGTTTAGTACTTGGACTAATGGGAAGTTTCAACAAGAGATACTTGTCAAGATAACACAGCGGGGTAACAACATTTTTTAGTTGACTCAAATAGTTTTTTTTTTTTTTTTTTTTTCCAGTGTATACAATTGTATATTGCATGTCTCTGTTATTTCAGCACCACACCAGATTTAGGTGTGTGTATGAGTGCAGGCATGTGTTTTTGTCATGCACACAACAGCTCAGGATCAGAAATATAAAATGTGTTTTTAGCCTTTCTAATTAATGGTCAGTAATAATTTGATAAACACATTTATGTTGTGAACATATTTTTGTTTTATTACAGAAAGTTCAGAAAGTGGAGGAAGATGTGGTGTATGCTGGAGTCGCTGTGAGACGCTGATCAAACTGTGATTGTTTAGGGGTTACCAGAAGCTAAATATCAAATACCAAAAAATAAGTGGGAAAAAGAGGTGGATTATTATATTAGTGTTGATGTTTTTCTGTGAATATAAGTAGATGTTTCATGTTTCATGTTACAGGATTCACTCACAGATCTTTGATCTCATTGTTTCCATAATAAGATAATACTATTTAATAATGTATCTATTGTGCAGTGTTATTTACAGTGTTATCTATTGTGTGTGTGTTTGAATTGTTTTCAGATGTTTCTGTAGACACTACTGTATGTCTGTGCTACATATGAACCTGATGGAGCTTCACTACTGGATGAACATGTTCTTTCAGTAACAGCTCTCTCTCTCTCTCTCTCTCTCTCCCTCTCTCTCTCTCTCTCTCTCTCTCTCTCTCTCTCTCTCTCTCTCTTTCACTTTGATATATTTTACAGCAGTAGTTCTCAACTGTGGCCCTCAAGGTTGACTTTACTGGAGAGTTTACCTCCAACCCTGATCAAACTTACCTGCCTGAAACTTTCCAATATTCCTGAAGATCTTAATGAAAATGTTGATATGCAAACTATATTTTAAATTCCCAATATTGCTTTGTGCTTTATGTCCTTTTTGTATTGCATTTAAATAAACATATACAGGTAAATATTTACTTTTCTGCCTCATTATTTTGATCAGGTACAAACAAATAAACACCAACCCAACACATGCTTTTGTAATATTCTTTGGTTGTAAGTCTCTTTGGATAAAAGGCATATGCTTAATGAATAAATGTAAATGTATTACTCTCATTCAGCTCTAGCCTTGGTTTACTCATTGCCGATTTCATTAATTTAGTCTTTAAAAAATGAATCGCATTGTCAAATATTTTGCATCCCACAACAAAATACCCTACTGGCCATCAGATGAAATTATACTTCCCAGCGATATCTTCTCAACTTCATTCTGTAGTACTTAACATAATCTTTCTGGTTACATTTACACCTTTGAATTCTGCTTTTGCATACACATTTTCATTAAGCAGACACATTTATCAGAAAATAACAGACACCACTAGGCCATTTACTGTGATAAAAAAACGTATAAACAATTTTAATATCAATAATAAAAAAAAAAAAAAAAAAGAATATAAACAACAAAAATGAAATAAAATGACACATGACTTAGATACAACTATTACATTGAAATAAGCACCTGCAGAAAGATACACTTAAAATAGCAATATTCAAACCTTAAAAATGTCTTTTAAAAGGTGACAAACATTAACATCTTCATGGTTATGGTTGTTTCTGCTAAAGGCCTGTTATAAAGAGTTCTAGAAAGATTTTCCCCACTGGAGTGGGGGGAAAAACGTTGAGGCACGAAATGAGAAGCAGAGAAAAACAAAAAAGCTGACCACAGTCACACGGTCACAAAAATAAATGCGTCCGTTTCTATTCCTCCTTTCTCTCAGTCTGGTATTTATCTCTCGTCACATCTGTTTTAGCATGTTTTTGCATGCTTGACTGTTGAACCACATTAGTTTTCTGACATGTATTCACCCACAGATGTTTGACCTGATCAAGTATCTCCATTGTGTTGAGCTGTTAAAATCAGATTCAGGTGTCTCGTTTGGTTCAGACAAAGATTTTACACAAAGACATGCTTAAGCCAGGCTCACACTACAGGATTTTTTTAAATCCTAACCGATTATGAAATCTGGTTGCAGTGCACACATAAGGAGAATCTTTGTGGGTTATCTTCCCTGAAATCTTAAGCATGCACACACTGCAAGATTTGAAAATTGTGGCGCATCACACATACCAAAATATTATTAAGATTATTATGAAGGAGGGAGCACCTCACGTGAACTTTTACTATTCCCTACAGTCCACTAAAAGAAGTGAATGAACATGAGTGAGTGAATACAGACAATGAGAGTGCATTTGTGCTTGCTGTTTAATAATCATTTGAAAAACTGGCAGCTATTAGCTTTTAGCATTTAGGACTTCACATGCACATTGTCTGGTCTGATAAATGTTCTATTTTAACTCTATTTGAGTTTAAGAAACAACATTTTGTTGAGGCGGCTGTTGTCAGATTTTGTGATTTTAGATTTGAAATTTAACTTGATGAGCAGCTAAGCAACCACAGATGAGTTCAGTAAGAATCTGTAGCTTTTTTTCTGAGGATTTCAGTTTTTATATGAACAAAACATATATTTTTGTGCAAACATAGAAGCAAGTGATCAACTGATCAACTGATAGCAGAAGAGAAAGTGACACTTTAGGAACAGTAGAGACACTTTAACCAAAAATGTGTTGCGGTTTTAATGCGATTCTGCTAAATAAATGCAGATAAGCAGTTCTTCATGAAACTGACGCACTCAGTAGCTGAAAGTGTCAAAAAAGCTGCAGTTACTTCTGCTTTTATGCATGCAAACATGTGTGAATAAAATAAGTGCAAATAAGTGTGAAAAACAGAGCAGAAACTGACCTGTGCATCGGAAAGTTTGTTTTTAATACAAAAGTTGCTCTGCCCGAATGGGCTGGCCCACACTGGGCCATCATGGGATTAATGTGGCCAGTCTGATAGTGTGGCCTGCTCACAGAGAGCCCACGTGAGCCCAAAGCTGTAGGCCCTGTCTGGGCAAGCCTGCACCGGGCCTGTTTAGGTTTGGTGTGGGCTGGCCCTATAGCCCACTGTGCCTGTAACATGTCAGCATAGGCCCTGCAGGGACATGTTTGCAGGGTAAGCATTCAGGAACCAAAAGTGACATGAAAGATGCAGATATTTCTGTTTCTCTCTGTATAAATTTGGGTGAATGCTAAATGTAAACTTATTTAACTTGATTTTTTTGTTCTTTTATTTTTTTATTTTTTGTAAATTAATTCTGATGAATGAAAATGACAAGTGACTTTTTGTAGTATTACTGTTCTGAACACGATTTTATATTTTGTATCATTTATAATTCCCCAAAGTGACTTTTGATGCATTTATTGTGATTCTGAATGTCATTATGTAAATGATTTAGGCAAACATTACATACAGACAAGAATCT
The DNA here is from genome assembly GCF_022985175.1 of Labeo rohita. Lineage (NCBI taxonomy): Eukaryota > Metazoa > Chordata > Actinopteri > Cypriniformes > Cyprinidae > Labeo > Labeo rohita. Next base: position 5,681 of record NW_026129625.1, on the reverse strand, counting down.
ATTTTTAATCTTCAGATTTACTCACTTTTACTCAGTTAGAGCCCCAACTAATAACCAAACATGGAAAAACAAGGCCTTGAAAATGTAGTTTTTTTTTTTTTTTTTTTTTAATAAACACTCTGTATAATAGAAGTTAAATATTTCCATAATCTCCTAATCACACCTTTTATATATCATACTGATGGCTGAAAACCTCTTTGTTGATTTCTCTCATCTCTTCTGGTTGATGTGATCTGTTAGCCTCTGCTGGTTAGATGTTTTAACACAGACAGGCTCTTTCATTGAAGCCCATTCAAGCTATTCTGTGTATTTTGGCCAGACCCGGAGATCAGCTGAATGAATTCGAAAACTGTAAAACTCAGCTGTTTAATACTAGGGGAGTTGGAAAATGAGCCTATTTTCAAAAAAAAAAAGTGGAGTGTTCCTTTAAGAACTTTTATATATATATTTTTTTTTTTTATTATTTTTTGAACATTTTTAGAGAAGGGGATGGAGAAGGGGACTTTAAAATGTCCACAATCTGTTCAAACGTTTTTTTAAGGCTTCTACAGCTGAAGCTGATTTTGCAACAACTCGTATGTTAATGCACCCATTTGCCTCTGGATTCTGCATTTATTTACATTTATTCATTGAGCAGACACTTTTATCTAGAAAAAAATTACTGAAGACACCACCAGACCATTAAAAAACTACTAGATGAAAAGAATGTTGTTTGGCTTTGGTTCAATAGTTTTCCACTCTCCACAAACCACAATGAAACTCCACAGACCAACTAAATCACAGACACCAGCCACATCATTCACTGAATCACCACCACTAATTTTCAGCAAGAGATCTGAATCTGAATGCTTTACATGAACAAAATATGCATTTTGTGCAAATACAGTAGCAAGATATTTGTTCTTCAGCCTCATTATTGTGACCTGATACAAAAGAACATTAGGTTTGCAAACACCAACACAACATGCTTTTGATCTGCTGTCATTCAACTCTGACCTTCAGTTACTCGTTGATTTGGTTTTATATTTACACTGATGCATTTAGTAGATACTTTTTTTTTCAAAGTGACATATTTTACATCAACTGTAGTCTTAATGGCTGAATATTTCTTGCATGGTCTTGCATTCACCTGATGATTGATCAAATATACTGAATCCCAAAATACAGTATCGCCATCATTCTGTTATACTTACAATTGTTCATTTATCGCACACTTTTAACAAGAAAATACAATTTTTTTTTTTTTTTTTTTTTTTTTTTTTTTATGTTTTGCAAAATAAATAAATACAGACATACATATATACATAAGCAAGAATGACTTAACCCTTGTATGGTGTTTATATTTTTGTTACTCAGCCAGAATGTTTGGCTAATATTTACCCTTTTCCTTTGTTAGATCACATTTATGAATTAAAGTGATACAGCCTTGTGCGGGAATGGCAGGGGCAGAAGCACACATCTCACACTTACACCCACACTCTCTCAGTCTCTCTCTACACACACATACACACATAAACACATACAAGGGTTAAATACAACTACTTCATGAAAATAATTCACAAGAGATTAAACTTTTAGTGAATACACATTCAAACCTCAAAAACATATTTTAAAAGGTGACAAACATTAACCTCATCATGTCTGTGGGTGTCTCTGAAAACAAACTGTAGTTCTAGGAAGATGTTGGCCATTAGAGTGAAAAAAAAAGATGAGTGTGACATGAGAAACTGAGAAGAAAAACATCTGACAAAAGTCTCTCAGTCACGAAAACTGTTTGACCACAGTCACACGGTCACAAAAATAAATGTGTGAACATTAGTCAGTTCTTCAGTTTATATTACACTCTGCTTTAGCTTGATCTTTATCTCTCATCACAACTATTTCAACTATGTTTTTAAACATGTCTGTTGAACCCCATGATCCACAGATGTCTGGCCTGATCAAGTATCTCCATGGTGTTCAGCTGTTAAAATCAATGTTTGGTCCAGTGGTTTTCCACCTCCCACAAACCATAATCAAACTCCACAGACCATTTAAACCACACAAGAGATGAGTTCAATACAACAATCTGAATGATTCACATCAACAAAACATGTATTTTGTGAATGAATATAATGGCAATTGATCAATAGAAAGCAGATGAGAGAAAAGAACTGCAAGTGTTGAGACACTTTAACTTTTAAACACAATGTGGTTTAGTGAACTTCTGCTGATCTGAATGCTGATAAACAATTATTTAAGAAACTGAAGTTCTCAGGAGGCAAAAAGATCCTGATACTTCTGCTTTTATACATGTGAACGTGTGTGAGAGAGATGGAGTGTGAAAACCACAGAAGAAACTGACCAGAACATTGGAAATATTGTTTTTAATACTAAACAATAGCATTCAGATCTGCTTTATATAACATAATCAAATCATGTTGATGTCACATTTAAAAAATAAAAATAAAAATACAGAACTGTACATCAGAGTACACAGATAATGACACATTGTACAGGATCTACATCTGTGTTTAATGAAGAGACAAACTAATTCTGACTCAATATGATTCACTTCTACTTTATTACAGTTTTGAACAATTTTGTCAATTTTGAACATTTAGAAATGATTTTTGACAATTTATTGTGATCCTGAAAGTCACTGTGTGAATGATTTTGACTAAAGGTCAAAAGGTCAAACATCAAACAGTTCATCATTATGGAATATTAAACAGGTTTTTATTAAGTGTTTTTATTTATTTATTTATTTATTTATTAACAATTAAACATGGCAGAATCTTTGTTAAATTTCAGATTCAGTCATTTTAACTCAATTTAACTTAATGGTAAACAGAAAGCATGTCTTTACTAAAGATCCTGCTGGAGCACCAACTAGTGTCTGAAGATGGAAAACCAAGGCCTTGTGGATACTTTAGTTTTTTCATAATCCAATAAGAATATATTTTACTAAATTATTGTATAAGTGATGTAATTACTGCCTGATATTGTTTATGATTTTACTTACATTTTTGAGCATTTTCATTGTATATGCATTTTCTTTGGCTCATGGTATGTATTGTTTTCTCTCTTTAGGTTAGTAGTGTTTTTATAGCAACATGCACAACTGCAAATATTTTATATTTAACCAGTGACTGATTGTTTTTAGATGCTTTCATGATGATGTTGTACAGAAACATGTGTCTCCTAATGCAGATGATGCTGCTTTAGCTCCATCTTGTGACTGAATATGGAAACACATGACATTTTTACTTGCTCTCACTGATATGTCAGGCCTTTAAACATTGATATATGGGAATTTATTCAATAATAACTTATTTTAATTGTTTATATATTAATCAATATCAATCCAAGTCCATTTCAAGGAAAATCTGCTCACTCTGCAGCAATATTTGAAAAGCATCTGGGCAGATATTTTGGGCATCCATGACCAAGTCCAGTCTATTTGAATGGAGAAATCTTGAAATCTTAAATCCTTCAAGAAACTGAAGCTCTCAGGAGACAAAAGTGTCAAGCAAACTTTTAAGTTATTTCTGCTTTTATGCACGTGAATGTGTGTGAGAGATATAAGTGTGAAAAACAGAGCAGAAACTGACCAGTGCATCAGGAAGTTTGAACAATGATATTCAACATATGTGAAGATTATAGAATAGACAGTCTTTGTTTGTACTGTGTTAAACTTTTCAGTCATTTTAAAGCGGTTTATAAGGATCCTGCTGGAGCGACAACTAGTGACTGAATATGGAAAAACAAGGCCATAGAAACTGAAAACTTTTTAAATCCTTGTCTTAAGTGTTCAAAATTTACATAACCTAATAAAAATATATATTTCTAATGTAGGTATGAGATCACAGTCTGATTGTGTTTTTGATTTAGATTTGTTCTGATAATCATCACTGGAAGCTTCTGTGAAAAACGTTCAGTATTTTGTTCAGCAATTTTGTGAAATTTGATCTTGAGAAATGATTAAATGTCTTGAATGTCAATCATAGTGATGGTGATTAACAGAGACTGAAATGATCTTTTAAATTGTGCTTTTAAAAAATGGACATTCATAATATCTGCATTTTTTGAGCATTTTCATTGTATATGTATTTTCAGTGACTGGTGGTGTGTATTGTTTTGTTCTCATGTTCACTCCTGCTGGTAAATGTTGTAATTACACTCTGAGAAAAGGAGGCATAACCTCCTCATCTGAAGCCAAAATCAAACTTATTTGTTTATTCTGGTGAAATGAAAGTATTTGCAAACAACATATTAATTGAAATTGTTTTATTTTGTAATACAGTATTTGTTGTTTCTTTATTTTGATGCTTTTTGGTGATGTTTTACAGCAACATATGACTCTCCTGTTATGGATGATGCTGCTTTAGCTCCCTCTTGTGACTCAATATGGAAACACATTATGTTTCAGTCCATGTGTAGACATACATTGCCATTTATTTTCACCAGTAGGTGGATAAAAAATGTCTCAATGTGTGACACCCATGCAGGGCCATTTTGTAGACACAGAAAACCCCTGAACAATGATATACTGTTTTTAAATTCATAGAAATTGTCTGCTTTTGACACACATTCAGTACATTTATTGTAATGCTGATATAATGGATTATGTATGTCAGTAAATAGACTCAAAAGCTAGCAACCATTTATAAAATAATACAGTTTTTACTAGGAAGTGCTGACAAACATACAACAAACAACAAAAACTCACAGTCCATCATCTGTACTTCATATCAGTCTAAGAGCATGTTTTCAAATATTTGCAGTGTTATTAAATTAGACTGGTTAGCAAATGGTCAAGGATTGTGGTTTGTGCTTTTGTTGTGTGTTTGTTTGTGCTTGTGGTGTTACGAGTTTATTGAGGCAAAAGCCATTAATAGTTAGGTTTTACCTTAAAGGTAAAATACTTGAAAAAAGTCTGAACACTCAAAAATCAAAAAGTGACAAGCGAGATGAAAACAGTGTAAGCAATTAAAATAAAGTGTGACCAAAATCTGCAACCATTGTTTCACTGTTATTCCCATTATAAATAAAATACGCCATAATGTGCTTTTATTTTCTTGTTGCTAGTTGTGGTCCACTATTTCAAATTAAATTATCTATTGATTTATTTAAATTAACACTTTTACCAGCACAGAGATTTAATGTCACAGTCTCTGGTGAGTGAAGCGTCTTTTATGCGAGCCCTTGCTAAAAAATAACCATGGTTAATTTTGGCTAATTGATTGGTTATTTCGGTTAATTTTGGTTACTTTTAACCATTCAATCTAACCATTAGGCCACAGCTGCTCCAAACTACTGACCAAACCTAAAAAAAAAAAAAACAACAACTAATAAATAAAGTCAAAATGAGTAAAAGAAGGCAGTTTATTGATGCCGAAGCATTAGAAGCACTAAATACCATGATTATTGGAGAGTCTGTTATGCGTCCTGGGTCGCTTAGCATCTGACGGCTCATCTGACAGCGATCTCATATTTAGATGTTTTAGCCTAACATTACACATATTGTTAAAACTTTGGATTGTATATTTATTTTTTGTTTTGCAATTTGTTTATTGTTCGCTACTGTGTTGCTATTTATTCTAGTCTGGCCGTTTCCTAAAAAAATACTCGAAGTTTGTGTTGTTCTCTTATTCAAATTATAAATTATATAAGTAAACAAATTAATCATTCATTAGGTG
>NW_026129624.1:16396-43564 GCF_022985175.1 Labeo rohita | reverse complement strand
TTTCATCACATTCTAACATACTCCGTATTTCCTCAAGGGGGCAGTAACAGTCCATAGTCACTGAATAATCCAACACTCAGTAAGAAAACTCTACTCTAAATATATCTCTATTACCGAATAGTGTCTGAATACGGGTCCCTTTGCAACAGGGGTGAAACTGAGAATTGAAGCAAAGGATGGTCAAAAAACTTTCTCATGCCCATGACAGGCTATGGTTTTTATTGAAAAAATGGATATGTGAGGTATGTTTACATATTTATATGTATGAGCATGTATGTATATTTAATTTTTTATTGTTTTATGCCCCGACCAATTCATAGGACGTTTACTATAGCAGAACTATTGCAGACCACCTCCTGAATGAGTCATGGACCACTGGATCACAAGTGGGCGTGAGCAGAGAAGAGCCTTTGCATATTTATTGCTTTACTGCATGAAGTCTGATACTGTGAGGTCCAGAGTCCATCTTATCAGGAAAGAAAACCAGCCTTACAGACACCATTTTCAGGTAAGCAAAATAATGTTAGCAAGTATAAAAAAAATATATTCCTAAGCTTTGGGTTTGAACAAATAAGGAATTCAAAATGTAAAAGACGACTTTTCTCAAAATCATGTTAGTTAACTAATTTTATCATTACAGAGAATTTGAGGTGTGCTCCAAACACTTCATCCAGGACTGTATAGTCACTAAATATGATTTTGATTGCTTTGTCTTGTGAACAAAAGACCAAAAATCATTTTTATCCACACAGTGCTCAGTGTCAAAATTCATATTATTTCTTGAGTTATGACCATGTGAACACAAGATGACCTTTGTATTATACAAAATCTCCTAAGAAGACTGTTTGGGTTTATTCATCAGTACATACTGTACAAGCTGATCAATAAAGTCATACAATTTTCTTAGGTTTTTTGTAGTGTGAATTTCATCTTGTGTTCACATGGTCATAACTCAGGACATCTTAAAACATGGCCTTCTCCACAAAGTATTAAAAGTCGTGAATACTAGGGCAATATGAGATGACCAATAAGAGTGCTACAGTCTGTGTTGTGGTACAAATGTGTGAAATTCCTGCTAATACTATGTTGCTGTTCCTACTTATATTGGGAATCTTTGGTATTTAAATAGTTTATTATGACTGCTGACACTGAAAATGTTGCATGTGTTTTTGCTAGGGTAGGCTATCGGTTAATTTCTTGATTGCTGTTTTGACAGTGTCTGCTTGCATATTTTAATCATATGGTGATTCTCTTTAATTTATTTACACTGATTTGGTCCATTTACCTGGGAAATGTATCTTTATTTATATTATTTTGTTGTCATTATTTTGTTTAAAGGAGTTAAAGCTGGTCGTGATCAACCTTGATTGACATGGCAATATTCTATCACATTATTTTGACAGTTTAAATTTTGGGTGTTTTTTTGTTGGAGTCAGCAGGTCTTTGTGAGCTTTTAGGCTAGAATTAGACCATCCAATCCATACTGTCTACACTGCATGAGGCGCAACATGATGAAGGACAAATGATTTGCACAGTTGCTTTAAAGTGTCCAGTTGAAGTTACAGCTGTTGCAGCTCGACAACAAGCAGAGCAGACATGGCATGAGACATGGCCTTTAAAAAACAATCACAGTGACAAATAGGGTAAAATAACACATACAATATCAAATATGGGTCCAAATAACCTCAAAGTAACTGAAGCATGTAATGGGAATTTGTGAGTGGAAAATGTGAATAAAAGCCGCGCATTTACTTTGGATGCTGTTAAGTAACTTCTTCAATCAAAACTAGTAAGTCTGATTCATATAAAATACTGTTTGTGTGATCAAGCGTTTTAATTAATAAATATATCTTATATTTACATGCATTTATATTCAACACACCTGCACCAAAATTTCATCCCCAAACAATGGCAACTTTGTAATAATTTTAATAAACCCTCATCCATCCCTTAGGTCGTTTTGACCCAAAACTGATTTTTATTTATTTGTTTTTTTTTTAAAGCTCGAGCGTTACTTTTGTCACACTTGAGCTGGGAATACACACACACACACACACACAGTGTACTGATTCATACGTTATTTATGACATAAAATGAATGCTGAATGAACGTGCATTTTATTCATCACACACACACACACACATATATATATATATATATATATATATATGAAGAGTTCAGATGCAAAATCAGCTAAAAGCCATCTCGGTCAAAAATGAGATAATGATACTGAGTGAATGCTCTCGACACATATTATACGTCCATCAGATACTTTTTCTTCAAACCTCAGCCCAATCAGAAGTACCAGTACTTACATAGATACCTATACATCTGAGCCTGATAAAAATGCATTTTTTAAAGAAAGATGTCAGGTGGATTTAGCTGGTTTTGCATCTGAACTATATATATATATAGCTGAAACATGCCTTTGTAGTTCAAAACATACAAGTTACTAAGTGTACCGAACTGTTATTTATTTAACTGTTTTTTTTTTTTTTTTTTAACTTACCGACACGGCAAAAGACTGCTTTTTAATTTGCAAACAGAAATATTATATTCTTATCGATGCTTCTTCCTGTTTCAAAATGAATGAAAATGTGACATATTTGGACATAGTCATGGCTTTTGACGTCACATTCCTCGTAGCTTCGTCTAATGCCTTTTAAAGGCACAGTATGTAATTTTTTTGCAATAAAATGTCCAAAAACCACTTGCACAGTGTTATATATTTCATGAAGCTGTGTAGATACATTATCTCAAAAGTTCTCAAGGATTTGTAAATCCAGAGAAATTCAAGTTTTATTTACTTTTAAGGTCAAATGCGGAAGTTGTAGTTTTACCGCATGCGGATCTACATAGAAACTACATAGAAACTTCATATAGGTGCGTTATTTGAGCAGACTCTGTTTTTCTGGTGATCATGAGTAGTGGTACATGAGCAGAATGCACATTCATAGAGCGGAATATTGAGCAGAACGTCACACCGCCCAGTGACAGCGGCTAACTGCACGCTGAACACTGCCGGTCGGTGCGGCGTGCCATATATAGGCCTATATTGTATACAGGTGCTGGTCATATAATTAGAATACCTTCAAAAAGTTGATTTATTTCACTAATTCCATTAAAAAAGTGAAACTTGTATAATGCATACATTCATTCCACACAGACTGATATATTTCAAGTGTTTATTTATTTTAATTTTGATGATTATAACTGACAACTAATGAAAACCCCAAATTCAGTATCTCAGAAAATTAGAATATTACTTAAGACCAATACAAAGAAAGGATTTTTAGAAATCTTGGCCAACTGAAAAGTATGAATATGAAAAGTATGAGCATGTACAGCACTCAATACTTAGTTTGGGCTCCTTTTGCCTAAATTACTGCAGCAATGCGGCGTGGCATGGAGTCGATCAGTCTGTGGCACTGCTCAGGTGTTATGAGAGCCCAGGTTGCTCTGATAGTGGCCTTCAGCTCTTCTGCATTGTTGGGTCTGGCATATCGCATCTTCCTCTTCACAATACCCCATAGATTTTCTATGGGGTTAAGGTCAGGCGAGTTTGCTGGCCAATGAAGAACAGGGATACCATTGTCCTTAAACCAGGTACTGGTAGCTTTAGCACTGTGTGCAGGTGCCAAGTCCTGTTGGAAAATGAAATCTGCATCTCCATAAAGTTGGTCAGCAGCAGGAAGCATGAAGTGCTCTAAAACGTCCTGGTATACAGCTGCATTGACCTTGGACCTCAGAAAACACAGTGGACCAACACCAGCAGATGACATGGCACCCCAAACCATCACTGACTGTGGAAACTTTACACTTGACCTCAAGCAACGTGGATTCTGTGCCTCTCCTCTCTTCCTCCAGACTCTGGGGCCCTGATTTCCAAAGGAAATGCAAAATTTACTTTCATCAGAGAACATAACTTTGGACCACTCAGCAGCAGTCCAGTCCTTTTTGTCTTTAGCCCAGGCAAGACGCTTCTGACGCTGTCTGTTGTTCAAGAGTGGCTTGACACAAGGAATGCGACAGCTGAGATCCATGTCTTGCAGACGTCTGGGCGTAGTGGTTCTTGAAGCACTGACTCTAGCTGCAGTCCACTCTTTGTGAATCTCCCCCACATTTTTTAATTGTTTTTTTTTTCACAATTCTCTCAAGGGTGCGGTTATCCCTATTGCTTGTACACTTTTTTCTACCACATCTTTTCCTTCCCTTCGCCTCTCTATTAATGTGCTTGGACACAGAGCTCTGTGAACAGCCAGCCTCTTTGCAATGACCTTTTGTGTCTTGTCCTCCTTGTGCAAGGTGTCAGTGGTCATCTTTTGGACAACTGTCAAATCAGCAGTCTTCCCCATGATTGTGTAGACTACAGAACTAGACTGAGAGACCATTTATGGCTATGACAGCAGATTTTATTTGATTTTAAACCTTAACCATTTGAATTGACTTATATTATGTAGGGGCACTAGAGTGGGAACCACACCCCAAGTTGGAGAAAAAAAAAAAAAAAAAAAAAAAAAAAAAAAAATATATATATATATATATATATATATATATATACATACATATAAATAAATAAATAAATACAATTTTATTTATTTATTTATTTATTTATTTTTCTAATTGCTTATGAATAAATGACCACGTGAATGACCTTTTGATTATTGCTGATACCTCTAATAATTATGTTTCTGCTTTTTCATTTACAAACTATTTTGGGTTCATTTTAATCCATATAAGTCTACCCAGAATGTTTAGTTAAACAGTTAACTGGGTCAAATTAACCTAGTTGCTGGGTTTGTCCATATTTCACATATAGTGCTGGGTTATATTTAATGACTGGCAGTTAAAAATCTCTTTATTATAAGCAGAAATAAACTGAAAACACTGTTATTTCACAGGTGTTTCCTAAATTATTATGATCAAACACATTCACTGTATAAATAAACAAAAAAACATTAGCAACAGAACATTAAACACTAACAGATCTCTCTAGACCTCAGCATCTTCACTTATTACAAACCAGTCTGACTTTTCATACATTCCTCTCATACAAATAATAATATTATTGAGGTTTCGATGTTGAAGTTTTATTGAAAATAATAGCGTTTGAAGTCACCATTGTGGAGATAATCCTTTGCTTTAGTTGGGCTTTTGACCCTTCACTTTTAAACACTAGTTTTTCTCTGTCTGCTGTAACTGTGTTTCTAAAGCATGTTTGTTATTTTGGACACTGTTAAAATATTGCACTCGTATCCTGTAGGGGGAGCAAGTGATGAGAAAGTTGACAGAGAGACATAAGTTTGATATGTTACAGGGAACTGCTTTTTAAATATTCAGTTAAATAACACTCAGAGTAAACCTGTGAGGAAAGTATATTCAGGGGTTATAACTTTAAATAATAAAGAATGAAATATAATATGAAGAGACTCAATCTCCTCCTTGTCAGGTGACTCATTAAAGTGAAACTATTATAAGCAGGATCCGTGAGTATCACAATTTCACAATTACCTTTAATAGTCAAAATCGATCCTGACTGGTTTAAAGTGAAGTACAACATTAAGCAGTATCATATAATTTGAAAGTAGTTTAAATGACATTAGAAGAGAAAACACAGATTCTGTAAATCGTCAGATTCCACCTCTGTTTTCATTTTAACACAGTGCTTGTCTGAATTTATTATGCTGTTTGTGAATAATTTGATTCTGTGTAAATGATGTCAGGATGAAATTGTTTTTCATGTGTGCAGGTCATTACTGTAGACTGACTGATTAGACAGAGGTGGATTTGAGAAAATTAAATACTGAGATGATTCATAACTCACTCTGTGGATCAACATCTGTATCTGTTTTTAGATGAAACCATGACCTCCAGAATGAATCTCTCTAAAGTACGTAAAACAAAGATAAAGACAGTCAAGCGGTGAGAAAACTTGAAATGTTTCTCATTTTCAATGCTCAGAAACAGTAAATTCATACTACAATAGCATTTTCATTCATAGTCTGATCCAGGAGGGTGAATCAGATTTACCTGAACACATCAATGTGTCTCTGAGGAAAAAACAGAAACCGATGGATCTTTCAGATCTCTGCAGAGATGAAGACTCTTCTGTTGAGTCCAGGTGAGATATTATGAGTATCATATATACACTGTGTGCAGAATTATTAGGCATGTTGATATTCTGGTCATATTTTTTTTTCCAAACACATTTTACCAATTCCAAACCACATCAGTCTTAATAACTACTGTTAATTTTGTATTTAATCATTTATATGTGATATATAATTGTCCGTGAAGGTTGGAAGTGAAAAACTCCTTATATTCAGGTGTGCATAATTATTAGGCATGTTTTCTTTTACAGATAAAATGAGCCAAAAAATATATTTAACCCAGACTGAAAAGTCCAAATTATTAAATGCCCATGAGAAGAATGCAATACTAATGCATTACAAGAATTTGCAAAGTTAAGGCTTGACCACTGGACAGCGAAATGCTTGTTGAGTCTGCATGGTCAGAAAAAACAGGTGGAGAAGAAAAGATGCATGTTAACTGCAAAATAATTAGGAATTAAGGTGAAGAATTAGGTGTGACACCATCAGGAACCGTTTAGTCTCCAGCGCCACCATTTTCCAGAACTGCAGCCTACCTGGAGTCTTCAGAAGTACAATGTGTCAGGTTCTCAGAGACTTTTCTTGGTAAAAAATCCTAAAAAAATGCCCCTGACTTAATAAGAATTACAAGCTGACGTGTTGTGAAATACATCAAGACATTTATTTTTTTTTTTTTGTATGTTTTTGTTTTTTTTTTATAGGCTTTATAGACAGATGAGTTCAGAGTGACTCCTGAAGGACAAGCATCACATTCTCTTGTACCTCTGATTCAAGAATTTATCTTCCAAAATCTGGCAGTAAGTTTTGGGAGTTCATTTTATCTCTCCAAGTCAGACTTTTCAGGATAGGAGACTAAACATGAACTCCCAAAATGTACTGCCAGATTTTGAAAGACAAATATCAAGCCTTAACTTTGCAAATTCTTGTAATGCATTAGTATTGCATTCTTCTCATGGGCATTTAATAATTTGGACTTTTCAGTCTGGGTTAAATATCTTTTTTGGCTAATTTTATCTGTAAAAGAAAACATGCCTAATAATTATGCACACCTGAATATAAGGAGTTTTTCACTTCCAGCCTTCACGGACAGTTATATATCACTTACAAATGATTAAATACAAAATTAATAGTAGTTATTAAGATTGTTGTGGTTTGGAATTGGTAAAATGTGCTTGGGAAAAAAATATGACCAGATTATCAACATGCCTAATAATTATGCACACAGTGTACTGTAGGTGTGGTGCATTATGGCCATTGTCACCATGTGTCCCTGTTGCTGCTGGATGTTTCTGTTTCTGTCTTCAAATGTGTGTATTGGTCTTATTTTTTCTATAATGCATGAATGAAAATGGCACATGTGGCAGATTCCTTTTATTTATATACAAAGAATACTTTCATCTTTTAACTCTCAAGTCACAAAACACTCCTCAAGTAAAATATGAACATTTAAGAGAGGTTGAAACAGTAAAAGGTATTTCTGTCAGAGCAGATTTTCAGAAACAGTTTGTATTACTGTTATATTTTAGTCTGCGGCAGAATGAATCTCCTGAACCCAGCTGTGTGTCCATGAAGAGTGACGCGTCAATGCATCGTCCAATTGAATTCAGCTCAGGAGAATCATCTGCTGATCAGAGGTGATGTTTAGTTTACGGTATGAGAAATATATAAAGTATATGATATTCATTCATTTACTGATGTGTATTAAATACATTAACACATATTTACAAAAATATTCAATATTTGACTACAGTCAAAAACCAGAAGGACCAGAATCACATACAGCAAAGAAGAACTTAGACTCCATTTTCAAGGTTGGTTTTGTGTGTGTGTGTCCATCCCACAATAACCCTCTGGGTAAATGTACTTAGAAATTGAGAAATCTGTGAAATACTCTCTATAATAGTCATATTTACTTTCCTACCCATGTAAGATCATTTGTAGGCCACTATAAAGCAGATCAATGATCACTAAAGTAGAGAAGATGAATCCATATGTAACCTGACTGCTGCACAAAGATGAACATCAATCTAGGAAAGAGCCAATCCAGTCAAACTCCCTCTTTTAAAATCAGTATCTATAGATGCTGATGTTTGAGCAAACATTGAAAGTTATTAGCAGGTGTGATATAATTCAATGATGTTTATTAGTGTTCATGACTTAACTCTTGTGTGTTGATCCTTTGGTTCATCCTCTCTGTGATGCAGTGGAGATTTATTGTTTGAATATTCACTATGATTTCAGGAGCTTGAGCACAAAATAATTTCTGAGTTAAAAGGTTTTAAGAGACTGCTGAGTCCAGATTACCCAGAATGCTCTGAAAGAGACCATTATGATGATGCGGATCATAACAGAGTCAGAGAGGGGCTTCTGAAGATCACACTGATCATCCTGAGGAAGATGAACCAGACAGACCTCGCTAACACACTACAGACCAGTAAGAGCTTTGGATCAGCAGATTATAGACTGTATTTTTATTATGAACCTTCTGTCTTCAGTTAGTAATGTTGCTGAATGTCATGACACATTCTAATATCTAACATATCAAACCTATAAGTACATTTCTAAAATATTGCTTTGCCAATAACAACAGTTATTTCCTTTTCTCAGAACTGATGCCTGTGTATCACCAAAAACTCAAATCCAGACTACAGGACAAATATCAGAGAATCAGTGAAGGAATGTCCAATCATGGACACTCAACACATCTGAATGAGATCTACACAGAGCTCTACATCACAGAGGGAGGGAGTGGAGAGATCAATAATGAACATGAGGTGAGACAGATTGAGACAGTGTCCAGGAGACCAGAGACACAGGAAACACCAATCAACTGCAATGACATATTTAAACCCTCACCTGGACGTGACAAACCCATCAGGACTGTGCTGACTAAAGGAGTCGCTGGAATTGGAAAAACAGTCTCTGTGCAGAAGTTCATCCTGGACTGGGCTGAAGGAAAAGCCAATCAGGAAGTTCATTTCATATTTCCACTTCCTTTCAGGGAGCTGAATTTGATACAGAAAAATCTCAGTCTTAAGCAACTTCTAAATCACCTTCACACTGAAACCAATGAATTTAAGTCAGCAGATTATGATGATTACAAAGTCATGTTCATATTTGATGGTCTGGATGAGTGTCGACTACATCTAGATTTCCAAAACAATCCGAGCTTGTCTGATGTAACAGAATCAGCCTCAGTGGATGTGCTGCTGACCAACCTCATCAAGGGGAATCTACTTCCTTCTGCTCTTCTCTGGATCACCTCTCGACCAGCAGCAGCCAATCAGATCCCTCCTGAGTGTGTCGACCAGGTCACAGAGGTACGAGGATTCAATGACCCTCAGAAGGAGGAATATTTCAGGAAGAGAATAAACGATCAGAGTCTGGCTGATAGAGTCGTCACACACATCCGATCATCAAGAAGTCTGTTCATCATGTGTCACATACCAGTCTTCTGCTGGATTTCAGCCACTGTTCTAGAGAGGATGATGGGTAAAGCAGAGAGTGCAGGGATTCCCAAGACTCTCACACAAATGTTCACACACTTCCTGATCTTTCAGACCAAACTGAAGACACAGAAGTATGATAGGAAATATGAAATCAATCCTGATCAGACTAGAAAGACTGTTCTGTCTCTAGGAAAACTGGCTTTTGAACAGTTGGAAAAAGGGAACCTCATCTTCTATGAGGAGGACCTGAAAGAGAGCGGCATTGATGTCAGAGAAGTGTCAGTTTACTCAGGAGTTTGTACCCAGATCTTCAAAGAGGAGTTTGGACTGCAGCTGGGGAAGGTGTACAGCTTTGTTCATCTGAGTATTCAGGAGTTTCTTGCTGCTTTATTCAAGCTGCTGTCTTTTTCTGAACAAAACACAGGACGGATAAATGAGTTCAGGTCACCAATGACCAGTTTACTGAAGAGAGAAGTGAACAAGGCCTTACAGAGTGAGAACGGACAATGGGATCTTTTCCTCCGGTTCCTTCTCGGTCTCTCACTAGAGTCTAATCAGACTCTCATACAAGGCCTCCTGAGAAAGACAGTAAGCAGCTCTGATATCAATCAGGAAACAGCTAAATACATTAAACAGAAGATCAGGGAGAATCGCTCTCCAGAGAAATCCATCAACCTGTTCCACTGTCTGAATGAACTGAATGATCGTTCACTAGAGCAGGAAGTCCAAAAATACCTGAGCAGAACAGGTGTCAATCGTCTCTCTGGAGTCAAACTGTCTGCTGCTCAGTGGTCGGCTCTGGTGTTTGTGCTGTTGAACTCAGAAGAAGAGCTGGATGAGTTTATACTGAGTAAATATGATCCATCAGAAGAATGTCTCCTGAGGCTGCTGCCAGTAATCAAAGCATCTAGAAAGTCTGAGTGAGTATTTTACAGTGTCTTTGTTTTATTGACTTTATTGTATACAGTAGGCCTTTGTTTCTCTACCATATTTCTGTATATTTTGAGGTCTTTCTTATGTGACACACTGAGCTAACATCATAGAGTGCTCTACTAATGACCTGATGAGTTGAATCAAGTGTGTTTGATAAGAGAGATTCATCCAAAATGTGTAAAGTTGAGGTGCCTTCAGGAACAGGGTTGTGACTCTCTGATACTACAAATATTGGATTGGGATCAATCTAAAAATACATATGTATAATTTCATTTCATTAAATTAAAATAGTACACAAAATGAATCTTAGTAAAACTGCAAAAATGTAAAAGAGTTTTAGTTAATGCCACTCGAGAAACAGATGCATGGTGTAATGTTGTGCCACGACTCGTAAAAAAAAAAAAAAAAAAAAAAAAAAAATGGCTCACTCGGACAGCACTTTCATGTAGTGATGTTACATTCAACACGGAAGCTCTGAGGCTTGCATAAAAAAACAAAACATTTCACACTGAAGCACTGTATCAGAGCTTGATTCATTTTGCACGTGATGTATGACGTCCGAAGCTTCGTTCAGCTGAAAAACCACATGACTGCTTCAAACATAGCGAACCTCAGTGCCGTTTCTTTTACATTATATTATATTTAGTATTGTTTATTTGTTTATTTATTAATCGTAATTAAAAATTGAGCTCAGAAATTTACTTTGCCTATAAAGTAACAGTCTAAGGACTAAATAAATAAATGAAAGGTGTTATTTATCTTTATGATCACTAGATGGCCACAACATGAGCCGTTTTGAAAAGCTTCGGGAAATTAACCTTTTTCCGATACACTTGTGTTAAAAGCTTCTCTGGTTCACAATGCTTCACTTCACTATCACTACTTTCATGCAGGGTGTCATTTATTTACAGTGCCAATAATCCAGACAATCCACAGTGAAGAATATATATGTAACGAGGACGCTGAGGCGGCGTTAGAATCCATATGCGGAAGTTTATTGCAAACAACAGCAAACATACACGTGTAACCAGGCAGAGGGTCGATAACCAAAAGGCAGTCCACTCTTTCGACAGTCCAAGGGTAATCCGTAAATTGTAGTGAGAAACCAGGCAATAAAGTCAAACCTTGATAACAGTCCACACAGGCAAACAATCCAAATAGGGAAATCCAAGAAATCGGTAGTCAGAAAACGAGGCAGAATCATACACGTGCAAACAAATCAGAATAATCAGAAAACGCTTGGTAAGGCAGGTAAACTGGCAATACTTCGCGATGAGAGAGCACATGGTCACCGCTTAAGTAGTCCCAAACAGGAAGTGAGTGTAGAAGCAGCAGAGGGAGCGCGCAGTCAGTATTCGGGCGATGGCTCCCTCTGCTGGCTTGGCATTACAGAGCCCCTCCCTCTAGGAGCGACTCCTGGAGCTCGGCGAGGACGTCCAGTGGTCGTGGTGCCGGACAGTCGGGTCTGGCTCGGTGGAACTCCTCCGTGAGGGACGGATCCAGAATGTCGCTGGCGGCTACCCATGACCTCTCCTCAGGCCCATAGCCCTCCCAGTCCACCAAATATTGGAGCTGACCCCCTCTACGCCGAGAGTCCAGTAACTCCCTCACCTGATAGGCGGGCAAGCCGTCCACTTCCAGGGGTGGCGGCGGTTCTGGGGCCATCTGGCCGGGGTCAGCCTCCGGGTGGACCGGTTTGAGAAGAGACACATGGAAGGAGGGAGAGATACGGTAGTTAGGAGGAAGCTCAAGCTGGTAGGTTACTTCATTAATTCTTTTGAGAATTTTAAATGGACCTACATACCTTGGGCTGAGCTTCCTGCTGGGCAGCCGCAGCTTGATGTCCCTTGTAGAGAGCCAGACCCGCTGTCCAGGTTGGTAGGGAGGGTGTGGAAGGCGGCGTCTGTTGGCCAGTCATCGACAGCCGGTACCGAGGAGGGTTCACCAGACCACGGGAACATGGGGGGCTGAAACCCCAGGACACACTGAAAGGGGGTGAGGCCTGTAGAGGAATGGGTGAGTGAATTTTGGGCATATTCGGCCCAGGGAAGAAACTCTGACCATCTGTGCTGTTCTCTGCTGCAGTATGTACGCAGGTATCGACCAATCTCCTGATTTAACCTCTCCACCTGGCCATTACTCTGAGGGTGGTAACCTGAGGTGAGGCTGACATTGATGTCAAGCTGCTTGCAGAAGGCTTTCCAGACTTGGGATGTGAACTGAGTTCCTCTGTCACTTACGATATCCTCAGGTAAACCATAGACGCGGAAGACATGGTTAAAGAGGGCTAAGGCTGTTTCCATGGCTGTGGGTAGACCTTTCAATAGGATGAGACGGCAGGATTTGGAGAAACGGTCAATGATTACCAGAATGGTTGTGAACTCATGGGAAGGTGGCAGATCAGTGACGAAGTCTATGGAGAGATGTGACCAGGGTCATTGTGGAATGGGTAACGGTTGAAGTAGGCCTGAAGGCAGTTCCTTGGGGGTCTTAGATTGGGCACAGATCTGGCATGCTTTGACGAATGTAGTAGTGTCAGTGGTCATTGATGGCCACCAGAATGAATTCTTCAATAGATGTAAAGTGCGTGATATACCTGGATGACCTGCACTGAGAGATGTGTGGACCCACTGGAGTACTTGGTGACGCCTGTCTTGAGGTACATAGTGTTTATTGAGTGGGCATTGTGGTGGTGGTGGGTCTTGGTCGTGTCTGCGTTGAATTTCCTCCATGATGTCCCATGAAATAGGGGCCAGTGCCCGGTTGCATAAAGAACCTTAAGTTTTTCCCTTAAGTATGAAACTTAAGGCATGATTTCCCCCTTACCTAAGGGGATGATTTAAGGGTGTTGCATATAATCCCTTAAACACTTCCCTTACTAAAGGGAAACCGTTAAGTGTTTTACGACAGCGATTCAAGGTTTGCTGTTAAAAAAATCTACTGTTGCTATGGACACGTTATTTTGTAATGCAGTTAGCGGTGTAAGTTTTCACAGAAAACAGTATAACACGGATAAGGAGAACAAAATATAAACCAAATATAAACGAGAAGGACCAAGCGAGACGGAAACTCAAACTGATAATTCACTCAAAACGAAAAATTCTGAAAAATCATTTTATTGAGTTTCCGAGGCGATGTGAACATTATGAAGTGTATGTTTCATTCATACTCGTAGCCGGAGGGCGCTCTTGCGCTGAAAATCCAATCCGGACTCATAAAAGTGTTATGATGGAATACAGCAGTAATCGCTGCTGCTAAACTGAAACGTAAACACAATAAACACACGATTGCCACAATATACGGTTTATGTGTGTTTTTTATACGTAGGAATACGTAGGAAAATACAGGAATAAAATATCTAATATAAATTTGTTCTCGTGTGTGACGGACTCTTGTTTGAGGTATTATGTGTGAATGTAATTTAATCAATAATTATATGTGAATAAATGCCTAAATTAATCTGTTTAACATATAAAGAGGATGATCGTGGATTGAATCAGCGCGCTGTTTAACACTTAAGGTGACATTTTCCATACCTTTTGTTATACTTAGGGAAATGACAGCTAAGGGGCTTTATGCAACACTTAAAGGGGTTTAAGGGATACTTAATAGAAGGGTCTATGATGTTTCAACTAAAGAAACCCTTAAGTAACATTTAAGGGATATTTTATGCAACGCCCTTAAGTGTAAGGGAAACATAAGGGCGATCTTAAGGGAAAATTACACTTAAGGTGCTTTATGCAACCGGGCACAGAATGACAGTGGGTGGAAGGATGGGTTCCAGTGGGAGAAGATCCATGGGAGGATCATGTTGCCGGGAGGGAGCGTCTGCCTTGCTGTTCTTGCTGCCTGGTCGATAAGTGACTGTAAAGTTAAAGTGAGTGAAGAAGAGGGCCCAACGAGCCTGGCGAGGATTCAGCCTCTTTGCACCTTTGATGTACTCAAGATTTTTGTGGTCAGTGATGACTTGGAACGGATGACGGGCACCCTCTAACCAGTGTCGCCACTCCTCAATAGCGGCTTTCATGGACAATAATTCCTTATTTCCCACGTCATAATTTCGTTCAGCACTGGTGAGTTTTCTGGAGTAAAAGGTGCATGGATGAAGTTTGCCTGGTTGACCATGACGTTGAGACAGGATAGCTCCGATTCCACAATCCGATGCATCCACCTCCACAACAAATGGTAATTCGGGATTGGGGTGTTTCAGAATAGGGGCTGAAGTAAAACTTGCCTTGAGTGTGGTGAATGCTCGATCTGCGTCTTCGGTCCAACAGAGTTTCTTGGGTTTGTTCTTAAGCAGTGAGGTAAGAGGAGCAGCAATGGTGCTATAGTTACGGATGAATCGGCGGTAGAAGTTAGCGAAGCCTAGGAATCTTTGGAGCTCCTTGATGGTTGATGGTTGAGGCCAATCTGTGACTGCCTGGATTTTGCTTGCGTCCATCTTGACCCCCTGGTGGCTGACTTGATAACCTAGGAAGGATGTCTGGTGGACGTGAAACTCACATTTTTTAGCCTTGACATACAGTTGGTTGTCCAGTAGACGAGATAATACTGCACGTACATGAGAGATATGTTCTGCTTCTGTCTTGGAATAGATCAAAATGTCGTCGATATAGGCGATCACGAACTTGTTCATGAAATCTTTGAGGATCTCGTTTATGAAGGACTGAAAGACAGCTGGGGCGTTGGCTAACCCATACGGCATCACCTGGTATTCATAGTGCCCCCTAGTGGTGAGAAATGCAGTCTTCCATTCATCACCCTCCTTGATCCTGATGAGGTTGTATGCACTTCGTAAGTCAAGTTTGGTGTAAATGGTGGCTTCCCGCAATTGTTCTAGAGCCGGGGGAACTAGAGGCAAAGGGTAACAAAACTTTACCGTGACGTTGTTGAGCCCTCGGTAGGTGATACACGGCCTTAAACCACCATCCTTCTTGCTCACGAAGAAAAAGCCTGCTGCTGCAGGGGATGTTGATACTCAGATGAAACCTGATTCAAGTGCCTCCTCAATGTAGTCCTCCATAGCTTGGTCCTCCATCCTAGACAACGGGTAAACTTTACTCTTGGGTGGCATGGCGTTGGGCAGTAAGTCAATGGCACAGTCCCAGGGGCGGTGTGGAGGGAGTTGTGTGGCTTTAGTCTTACTGAAAACTTCAGATAAATCTTGATAGTGACTGGGAATGGTAATCTTTACCTTTTGTCCGGACTCTCAATGCTCGTGGTGAGACATGGTTGTGACTGAACAAGGAGACAGTTCTCCCTGCAGAATTGTGACCAGTGAGATGAGATGACCAAGAGATGGCAGGATCATGGATGGAGAGCCAGGGAAATCCGAGGATGACTTCGTACTTGGGTGAATCGACCACATACAAGGTAATGCTCTCTTGGTGAAGCAGACCGATCTGTAGTTTCACAGTTTTGGTTTGATAGTGGATGCTGTGGTCGATGAGAGTGTCGTTGATAGCTTTGATCTGGATGGGTGGTATGCATGGTTGAGTGGGGATGTTATATTTCTTGACGATGTCCTTATTGATTAGATTCAGTGCGGCCCCAGAGTCAATCATCGCTGTAAGATCAAGAGAGAGAGTATCAGTTCTTATGGTAACCGGCAATGTCAGAGATTTGTACTGTAGTATCGAGAAGTTTTGGATATTTACCCCTCAGGAAGTCTTGGACTTGAGTGGACATCCAATGCTACGGTGGCCTGGTCCACCGCAGTAAAAACACAGATGATATTGACGACGTCTAGCCCGTTCTTCCTCAGTCAATCGTGAAGCGTTTAGTTGCATAGGTTCGGCCGGTGTTTGTTCCATTGCTGGATCACAGATTGAGGAAATGTGACGACTGCCTTTGCTAGTGCGTTGCTTGGGTGACTGCCTCATGAGATTGTCGATCTTGATCGTGAGGTTAATGAGTTCAGAAAATGATGAATTCTCTCGTCGGCAGGCGAGCTCAGTTTGCAGGTCGAGATTTAAACTGTTGTAGAATATAGCTTTAAGAGAAACATCATTCCATCCGCTCTGGGCTGCCAGAGTACGAAACTCAATCGCATACTCCGCTGCAGTACGGTTACCTTGTTTGGTGTGAATAATTTGAGTCGAAATATCCCTGCCCCCTGCGGGATATTCAAACACCTCATGAACTTGCTGCAGAAAATATTCAACAGATTTCTTGAATTGAGGGTCGGCGTCCCATACAGCTGAAGCCCAATCGAGAGCCCTCCCTGTGAGCAGAGTCATGAGAAACGCACACCTCTTTTCCTCCGATTCAAATCGGTCTTGTTGGTACTCAAAATCCAAGAAATCGGTAGTCAGGAAACGAGGCAGAATCATACACGTGCAAACAAATCAGAATAATCAGAAAACGCTTGGTAAGGCAGGTAAACTGGCAATACTTCGCGATGAGAGAGCACATGGTCACCGCTTAAGTAGTCCCAAACAGGAAGTGAGTGTAGAAGCAGCAGAGGGAGCGCGCAGTCAGTATTCGGGCGATGGCTCCCTCTGCTGGCTTGGCATTACAATATACAAGTGTGCACAAAATTATATCAAAGTGCCAAAGAAAAAACAAACATGGAAAAAAAAAACAAAAAAAAAAAACTGTATTTACAATCAAACACAATATAGAAACAAGTTTGGGGTTTGCTCGAGGTACTACTGTAACACTTTTGCGACTTTGTTAACAAGAAGCCATGTGTCTTCTTTTGATTTGATTGGCAGTTGACAACCAGCTTTAAAGGTGTATTACCACCACCTACCAGACTGGAGTGTGGAACAGTAGATGACAAAAATAAATAAATAAAAAAAAAAATAATAAAAACCTTATAATCTATCTGTAACGGAGACTCCAGGGAAGTGTGATAGATCCAAATGCGAGCTTTATTACACAGATCGTAGTTAAGACAGGCAGGGTCAATCACCAAACAAACAGTAATATCCAGGGCAAAAACAGAAGCAAAAATCCAGAAATGAGGCAGAGGGTCAAAACACCAAGAGAGCAGTCCAAAGTAACAAATAAACAAGGCAATGAAACAAGGCAAAAACTATGGCAAAGAACTAGACAGAACTATGGCAAGAAAACAAGGCAAAACAATGACAAGAAACAAAACCGTGGCAAAAACAAGGCAATGAAACGAGAAACCGCTTAGTAGAGTCCGCACAGCAAAACAATACTTCGCAACTTCCTGTTTGAAAATGGCCTCCTTATAATACCACCAAACAGGAAGTTACCAATGAAGCAGCAGAGGGAGCAACAACAGTCAGTCAGTGGGTGAGGGCTCCCTCTGCTGGCGTGGCGTTACACTATCCATCAAACCTGTGTTTTTGAGATAAATCGTGAGATGTTTATCAACATTCTGAGTACTTTCTTTCTAAAAGATTCTGAACATTAATATTTGCAATGTCATTCTCTAGCATTTGGCACAAATAAATCCTTTTGAAGTTGTGTTTATGTTTATGCGTAATTGTGGGGGTGGGGCTTGATTTTTTTTTTATTCTGCAGAAGGGGGGCCAGCAAAAAAAAGTTTGGGAACATTACATGATCTCGTAACACAACCTTCTGAGCTTACTTTTCCTGTACAAGTCCTGTCTGCCTCTTTATGCGCTTTCTTGGATGCCTCGGCATAAGAAATCCCTTGTGAATACTTAATTTTCTGATTCTCAGCAGCTCTCATGCTGGCTTCACACCCTCGAAAAGCAGAACTATGCTCCCCTTCATAATTGCAGCATTTAATTTTGGCCCCTCTTTCACACTTTCCATATTCGTGAACACCAGCACATCTTCCTCATCTTTGACAGCCCTTGTGTGAAGCACCAGGCGGTAATGCTTATATATAATTCAAAGACAATTCTAAGCCAGCTGGTAGCCGACTACGCCACCTGGATTTTAATACTGAGACCCAGGACTCAGTTTATTCTTTTCACCAATTTTAGTTCAATAAAACTTAACTTTCTCACTGAGGGAAAGGCACCAACACAGACACCCAAGAGGTAGATCTCATTACAATACTTTATTTTCATACAAATAAGAAAGTAAAAACAGCATAGAGAAGGAATGGTTTACAAGAAATTGGCAGTCCGTAAGCGGTCTTTAAACAGTCCATGTAATGACTTTCTGGACAGCAACAACAGTCAGTTTAGTCCCACCGCAACAGGTACTCCACACGCCTCATTACTAAAAGAATAAAACAGAATACTGCCAGTATCTACAGCCTACTTCACACACAAACACACATCTACAATTCTCTTGTGCACACAATAAACCACAATCCACTCCAACCCAGTGTCACAGCACACAAAAAAGGGAAAATGATTTAAATGTATATAGGCTAAGATAATGGCAATACATTTGTTACAGTCTCTAGTCACAACATTTAGCGATGTTAGATCAACATAGATCTTCGTCTGTTAGAACGGCCAAATACTAAAAGAGTACTCACAATATGACCGGGCAGCTATCTGCTACCCAGTCCTGTTAAAATCCCGCATTGTACATGTAACACTCTCTGTCAGCGTCCTGCTCACCGCACCTCGGCTCACTCGTGCTCCAAACCGCACCTCTATTCAAGCTCGGCATCTTGTCTGTTACAGCCACTACTGCGGCACTCACTCTCACTCAGCTTGTAGCGTTTTGTCTGTTATCACCACTACCACGGCCTCCGCCTGCGGCGATTCATCTGTTGTCGCCACTGCCACGGCACTCACTCGTGGCGTTTCGTCTGCTGTCGCCACTGCCACGATAATCACTCGCTCCGTTCGTCCGTTGTCGCCACTGCACTCTCACGCTGATATTCGCTGAGCCATACACCCCGTCGCCTCCACAGACGAGCTCTAATCACGCCAACACCTGGGCACTACAGCTCCACCGGCTGAACACACGTGAGTGGAAGATCCCAACAAGCTTCTCGATGGTACACTCTTAAAGGGCAACAGTCTCCGCCCAGTCATAAACAGTGTATCAAAAGTCTGGTGTGATTAATCTATTAGACACTTTTCAAAACAAATGTAGCGAATTTAGCTCAAGGGGAAATGTATATAAATAATTACAATTAATTATGATTAATTACAATTACTTATATCAGCTGCCAGTAGTAACTGTAGCAGAATCAATTTTCCATCAACTAATCTGTTCGCTCAGCGTACATTCAGTATAATCTTTATATCAACTCTAAGAAATGATATTTTCTTGGCCACAGAAAATAACTTTCTTAAAGTACCATTGCATTAGAGCAAGTAGCTCGAATCGGAATCGTAAAGGGACATTAATTTGCAAGGCAGAATCAGAATCAAAACTCATGTAATTTGTGCACAATAGTTTATTAACGAAGGACTAACACATAACTAATCTAAACAAACAAACATGAAATCACTCATACATGGGGAAGGGTCAGTGAGAAGCAGTTAGAGAGAGAGAAGGAACATGAAGCTATGGAAAAAAAAGTCAGTTAACCACCTGCTGTGAAACCATCAGTGCTGTCTACAGCTTATACTAAACCTCTGTATTGTTTAGTTAAATGTACGATACTTGCATTGCCTTGGTCGTTGAACAAGTGTCCAAATGCAGTCTCTGGTGAAGGTCTTGATGGTTGGAGCAGTGGTGGTTTTGGAATCGTGATCACGTTCTTCTGGGTCCGAAGAGTGATGAACTCCAAAGATGTTCTGACTTGATGGTGACTGGGAGTTTCATCCCATGTGAAAAGTGAAGAAGAACCAAGAGCTGAGAGGGACTCAGCTGAAGTCCTGTGATCCTTGGGGAATGGAAAGACAAGGCCGCAAGGCCTGGCGCGTGCTTAGGGAAGTCCTGAAGAGTTCTAGCTCATCTTCTTAGGTTCTAAAAGAACCACTGACTGACTGAGGCGAGTCATGGAAATGAATTCAGGAGTTGAGTGGAAGTGTCTGGCTCTTAGTGGTCGAGAGCCAGTGTTGGGCCTGTCGGGCCCGCCAGGCACGCCCTGTGCCGGCTCAGGCTCCCCGTGGGTTCCTCCACACGGGCAGCAATCGGTAGATGTTGCAGACGAGTGAAGAGAGTGAAGAGCGGGAAGAACTAGGGAGGCGGTCAACCGTTTGCCTTTAAGCTCTCTGGAGGCTGCGCCTCCAGGAGGTCCATGAACCAATGGTAACTTTCACCTTTGGAGAGAAAGTTTATGACTCTTTGTCCGTGAGCATGGTATTTTGCATATGTAATTTGACTGGGTGTTGATGCAAAAACTACTAGGTTTCTTAAAACACTAATATGTTGCATAGGTATCAACATCTAATTTACACCATCTTTTAGATCATCAACATACGAATTAAAAGAGACCAAACATGACATAGGTGCTTTATACAACTAGTCATCTATCATAACGCATGCATAAAACAGTAGAAAGACAAATAAAAATACAACAGACAAAATTAAAATACAATGCAGTAATACTGTACACAATGACCTGGGCTATGTGTGATAGGAAGGTCAAAGAAAGGTTTGTCTGGGAATGAATAGGAAAGAGTCTATAGGCATTGTGTCTTTCCTATGGCAAATGTAGCATGGGCAGATGTGCATTCCTTGAAGCAATAAAACCTCTTATCAGATAGTCACCGTGGCAACTAAGCCCTTTTGGGGTGTTCGTTGCTTTGGGGGGTTGTCTTCAAAACTCCAGCATATAGCTGGGTTGTTGGTTTTAAAGATTATTTGTTAAATGTAACAAATAACTGTATGTCTGATTGGTCCAGATGCTACACAAAATACACAAAACAGCATATAAAAACAAAACACATTCATATAAAATGAATAAACATTTTACATAATTTAATCCCCTAACACCCCCCCCACAATAAAACATCATGCATGCGATGCAATCATACTTCTCTGTACCTCAAGGGCCGCTGTCCTAAATTAGAACGTGTGGAACGTCTCACTTCATTTTCCTCAACATTTACAGGATCAGGATCTATTGCAGCCCACCTACTATAAGGCAAGGGTTCAGTCAGTGTTGAGTTCTCTTCAGTTCTTACAGGTTGTGGATGTACTACCTCTCTTGCTGTGCACAATTTTAGAGCATTGCGGTGCAAAACTTTCTCTTGTCCCCCTCGTTTTGGTTTTACACGATACACCACCCCAGTATCCCCCAGTACCCCAACTACAACATAAGGCATAGGGTCCCACCAGGTACACAACTTCCCCCGCCCCCTGCCTATTTCTGTCATGGACCCACACACGCTGACCTGCCAACAATGGTGTAGCTTTAGCTTTACTATCATAGTTTTGTTTAGACTGTCTTGCAACCTCATCCATGGTCTCTTTTGCTAATGCATAAGCCCAAGACAACTTCTGATGGTGTTCCTGCACCCACCCCCTCACATCTAATCTGTCCTGTCTAATCACAGCTCCAAGGCTCATATCTACTGGCGTCCGTAAACAACGTCCAAACATTAAATATGAAGGTGCAAACCCCGTAGCCCCATGTATGGTGTTATTATATGCCTGCATCAACTCTGGAAGAAATTCTGGCCACCTATCCTGCTTGTCAAGTTCCAATGTATGCAACATCCCCAATAAGGTCTTATTCACTCTTTCTGCTCTACCATTACCCTCTGGATGCCGCAAGTGACACAACCCAGATGGAAACCCTTTATTGCCTCCTCCATCCTCGGCCAGTAGAAGTGGCACCTCAGCCTTGAGAGTGTTCGTGCAACCCTTGCATGTGCAGATGCCTCATGATATCTTCTCCACACCTCCTCTCATCTGGAGGCTGGGCAAATGATCTGGAAATGTAACTCATGTGTACTGGGATCAATCATTTTCTTGTACAACACACCATTTTGGAGCACCAGCTTAGAACTCTGTCGAAGTAGTTGTTTTATGGTCATTGACATCTCATTTCGATCTTCTGCAGTAGGCAGACTTTTTAACTCCACATACCTCAATACTTGTTGCAATTCTTCATCTGCTCCTTGCTCCTGACTCCACTCATCTATGTCTAGAGAGTCAATCATTGGCTGGCAGCCATCTTCCACCACACTGACCTGTCGAGACTCAGCAGGGGCGACACGGTCTACCGGAAACCTGAACAAACTGTCAGCATTAATGTTTTCACGTCCAGGTCGATACTTCACTGTGAAATCAAAGGTTGCCAACTGGGCTACCCAGCGTTGTTCCACAGCTCCAAGTCTTGCTGTCTGCAGGTGAGCCACCGGGTTATTATCTGTAACAACGATGCATTTAGCCCCAGTCAGATAATCTTTAAATTTCTCGGTGATGGCCTATTTTAAGGCCAACAACTCCAACTTGAAAGAGCTATAATTAGCATCATTCCACTCTGCTGGATGAAGGCTGCGACTTGCATAGGCAACCACTTGCTCCTGCCCATCGTGGACCTGCGACAGTACTGCGCCTAAGCCCTGGCAGCTTGCATCGGTATACAGGACAAAAGGCAGGGAAAAATCAGCGAATGCCAAAATAGGGGCCTGTGTAAGACACATCTTTAACTTTGTAAAAGCAGCTTGACATTCAGTCGTCCACTCAACTGCACGATTACTTGACTTCTTGTCTGCTGGAACTCCTACTAGGAGTGCATTTAGAGGTTGTGCTATCTTCGCAAAATTAGCAATAAACCGTCTATAATAGCCAGCCAGGCCCAAAAATGCCCTCACCTCTCGAATAGTGGTAGGGACAGGCCACTCCTGCACTGCAGCAGTTTTATCTGGATCTGGACTTATACCCATTTTGTCCACTACATGCCCCAGGAATTTCACTTGTTGCTTGAGGAACTGACACTTATCCAGTCTCAACTTCAGTCCATACTGTGACAACCGCTGGAACACCTGTTCCAAATGACAAAGATGAGTGGAAAAATCAGCAGAATATACAATAATATCATCCAAGTAGACTAGCAGAAAATCAGTGATGTGACCACTCAAGCAATGTTGCATTAATCTCTGAAATGTAGCTGGTCCGTTGGACAAACCGAAGGGCATACGCTGAAATTCAAATAATCCTAAGGGGGTTGTGAAGGCGGTCTTTGGACGATCATCAGGGTGTACCCCCACTTGCCAGTAACCACTGGCCAAATCTAAGGTAGTAAACCATTCAGCTTGAGTTAGTGTAGTCAATGTTTCCATGATTTGGGGGAGTGGGAAGGCATCTCTGTGTGTAACTGCATTTGACTTCCTATAATCAACGCAGAAGCACCAATATCCACCCTTCTTCTTGACCATGACTATTGGAGCTGCCCATGGGCTGTTACTCTCAGTAATGACACCCCTTTCCAGCATGCCTGTCAGTAAAAGCTTCATCGCCTTATACATCATCGGAGGTAGGGGGCTAAATCGTTCCCGAATCGGGGGGGGGGGGCATCAACAGTATAGATCCTGTGTTGAATAGCCTCAGTACAGCCCAGATCATCCTCATCCTTAGCGAACACTCCACTTTTTTTAACAATACATCCAAAGCTTGTCGTTGTTGATCAGTTATGCCAGACCCAAAACTTATTGGACTCACCCCTCTGACAACAGATTCCTCTTCTGAGACTGTAGCTTCCACTACACTGATGTCAACGACCCCATCAGTACTCAGAGCAAGGTCTAGATCTCTTCGACCATAAATATCCACGTCAGACATCTTATACAGTCGACCAAGCCTCTGATAGCGGCCTATAGACACTCTGTAGGGGTGTAAATTACACAGACGGACAGGGATCTTACCATCTTTAACTACAGCCACAGTTCGTGCAGCAGTCACTCCGTCCGACTCATCCAGGGGTTCCACCAATAGTTACGGTTCTGCAGGCCCATTCGGGCACGCCCCCACACAATAATCTCACTTTGAGGTGGGATCCATATCTTGTGACGACTGGCTGGCCACACATAGCCTAGGAACCCATCATCGCGGGTACGAGCAGCAATGCGTTGACACGTCGCCATAGCCACACTCGCTGTTCTGCAGGGCTCATTTTTACAGTTTCTTAGCTCGATCTACCACGTGAGTGTCAAAAGATGCCCAAGCCCTCACACAGGTTCAAGAATCCTGCCGACTACGCCAAATGTGAAGCGCTAGGCGGTAATGCTCATGGGCGACATTAGGGGGGGGCAAGGGGGGGCAGTTGCCCCCCCAGATGGTTAGTCATCCCCGTTGTCAGCCACACTGCAGTTGGAGCGGGTTGCCATGTCCAGGCCTGGTTGTACGGAGGTACTAGACGGTGCTAAATACCCTCAAACGAAAGCAAAAGCAGCTGAAGATCTGGCAGAATATCCAGACTCATTGTAGTTTAGAGAGATTCACTGATTATAACAGAACTTGTGAGATCGCGATGAACTGAGATGAGTGACGCTTTTATACGTGATAAAGTGAGCGAGCTTTGCGCACTTTCTAGGCTATAATCCGTTCAGAATTTGTATGAAACGTTCGTTTTATACGGTGCAATGTTTCGGTATGACATCTTTATGCTGGATTCGTTCTTCGCCCGGCCCTTTCTGACAGCTTATCAGAATTCCCGAGTCCGACCCGAGCCCGTCTTTTTTTCCCTCTTCTCCCAAAACAGCTTATACTACTTTTTCAGCAATAGTCTTTTTACAAAAGTCTACTTTTTTTTTACAATAGTCCAGTTTTGAATGCAATGGCAAAGTGATTATATTTCGTTTTTTTTTTTTTTTTTAATCAAGTTAATTTAAACATTTTGTAGCATTTTTTTTTGTTCGTAAAATATGTTTTTGTTTTTTAAAGTAACGACAAAGCGGCCAGCGGAAGACTAATCATAGTCTGTTTGATCAATTTTGCCTTCTCAAATCATCACGACTTGCCTAAAATAAAATAGCTACAGATATAAAACAGTTCAAGTATAGTTTCAATGTTAGTTTAAACGTTAAACCTAGATAAATGTGTGCTATTCAAATAATTTATGTGGAGAGTGGAAGCTAAAGCCGCTTTGCAGGACATGGAGGCACCAGCGCGATCACTTGCTTTTTTTTTTTCAGTGGAAACCATTTTAAATATTCCGTCATTTTTGATAAATGCAAAAATGATAAAAGTAAAAATAATACATCATTCCAAACTGCAAATGGTCTACTTTTATTTGTGTGCCCTCACAATATCAACAAAACGTGGCAAATGGTGCTTCTAACAACAGAAAACAAACATGATGCGCTGTCTGTGGTCTCAACAGGAGCGCTTCACAAAAATGAACCGAAACTCAGCGAATACTTAACTCACAGACATGATACATATATCTATAGAAAACTTTACATTATAACTTAACGAAATAAAGCAAATCGAAAACAAAAACTTTTTCATTATGTAATCTTTAAGGATGCATTTCTCTCTAAAGGCGCATCCAAAGAGGAGACGGCGAGTCAGGATCGGCAACTTCATCCTTGCGACACTGACTCAGAAAACACGAGTTTATTAATGAATAATTAAAAAATCCCCTTACTATTTTCCCCCGACACATTCATAGTCATAACTTTTGCCGGTGCTTTGCGGCAAGCTTTAGCCTATTGCGTGCGATTGAACGCGGAACTGTTCCAGCTGCGCTGAAGGCGCACTAGCTGATAGAGACACTAAACGCCTTCCCAGCCGGTCTCGAAAGTGAAAGCAAAAATGAAGTCTCGTGTTGTTTCCACCAGTGCGGATTTTTTTTCATCGCCTTATCTGGTGGTTGTCTAAAATATAAACATAAAATGAAGCCAAAAACAGGCCCCAAGCCCGTCTCGCATCTAAACTATGACGTAAAACTTGGCCCGAAGTCTGGCCCTAGGGACGTAAAAAAGTCGGGGCCTGTCGGGCTCGGGCTGCAATTCAGGGCTCGGGACATATCAACCAGTAGCCTAATTTCATTTCCAGTAACGGACGGTAAAGTTCAGAAATTAATAGTGTTGTGCTTTCGCTTGTAGTTTAGTTGCGGACGTGGAGGCGTGAAGGAAAGGACACAACAACGGGATTCCGTTCAGGAACTTTACTTCGTGCAGTATAATTTACAGCGGCGGGGTTATTGCTCTTGCCCAGTGGATTTGACTATAACCATCCGCACCGGAGCCTGAGAGCAAAACTGACTAAACACAAACAAAACAGTGAACTAATCCCCGCGTGATGACGTAACAGCATCTGATTGGCTAACACAGAACCCATCATTAATACATACAAATAACTGCAATTTAACTTATATTTAATTAACACTACAACACCACCCCCCTTTTTTTAGGTCGGCAGAGTCCCTTCTGCACCACTAAAGGAGATTAGTTAACGTTTAACTTTTTTTAGTCCATATAACGATTAGGGACCCGAACAAGCCGCCCCCTTTTTGTCTTCGTCCCCTCTTTTCCACAACGATCTGGATAACTGTTAGAATCCATCGCGAGAAGGACCTGAGGCTCTTCTGACAGAGAGTTGTCAGAGGGTGAAGGATTTGGCGATTCCGCCTCAGTGACTTCAGGTTCGTGCACAGCTTTTGGAACCAAGGAGCCTTCCTCAGTGCAAGTGTATTTCCGTCGCAGCCGTTGCATCCAGGCAGGTACATGATCACTTAGATAAGGCTGCAAACGATCATGATGCAGTACTTTCTCACTTCGCCTGTCTTTAACTCGGTAGAGAACTGGTCCAAGGCATTCTGTGATGACGAATGGCCCCTGCCATGGAGCCTGAAGTTTTGGACTGTACCCCTTTTTCCTGCTACTGACCTTTACTAAAACGAGATCACCCACGTTGTA